>NW_022639490.1:804320-817382 GCF_010583005.1 Odontomachus brunneus | reverse complement strand
GTCAAACTGATGTGATCAGTAAATACATCTTTTTAAACGCCACAACTTTTATCTGAAACATTTTTTTCTAAAATGCTTAGTTTTCGAGATATTTCACCGGTCCGGGACTTTTTGAACACCCTGTATATAAACATATATAAAATAATTATTCCCAATAAACACAAAGTATCATCAATGTTACAATGTCAGCTCAATCATATGGTATATTACGTAACTGTTACTTTGTTATATAACAAAGTAACAGATACATAATATACCATATGATTGAGTTGACATTGTAATATGGATGATACTTTGTGTTTACTGGGTTGTTTAATATATAAGCAACAATATATAATTTATATATAATTTGCAAGTAACTTTTTTTTGTTTAATACTATGCAATCGCATTTAAAGATTAATATTAACAAAAACAAAAAATTTCTTTTTTCTGTGTAAAGTGGAAAGTGTTAGACTGTAATTATATCCCTCCACCCATATTCTGTCATTACACTCACCATTACTCTTGCATGCGACATTTTCCATCACGATTTTTTCTTTTGCCTTCCGGGCAAGGAATATTTTTTTCCGGGAAAGACAGGATATTTTTAGAAAATTTTATAAAAGTCGACGATTTATTCGTGCTTTCCTGATATGTTTTAAATAGAATCACAGTGACCGTCAGTATTACAATTATCAACATAACGTTCATGAGAAGTTTCATTTTGCAGCGATATCCTGAAAGGTTGCACATTTTGAATAACAAGATGACTGACAAATGGAAATTCATATATCGTTTGTTCATAGGAACAATTATACTTATAGTTTCATAGGCACTATTTCCCTCAGCCGATCATCTTTTTTTCCCAGTTATTTCGAATTTTAATTCTTTTCTTATATTTGACTATCCAAGATTTATCAATTCATTTATCCAAGATTTTTATGAATTTTCTTGACTTCATTTACTAGTTTCTTTAATTGTCTGAGTTCTCTCGCAATCTTCCGTCGCTAAGTAAAAAAATCCGACTGGTTGACCTCTAGCACGTAAACAAGCTCTGCAACGCCGTCATTGGTTTGCCTTTTATACTTTCCTGAACGTATATTTACGTAACACTACGTGTTGTAGTGTAAAACTGGTTATTGACGAAATTCTGCAGTTACTTTTTTCTCAAAGAAACGTACGGCACGTGTATGTCACAGATCTCTGCTTCCGTGAAGTTATTATTCCTAAATAAAAAATCACGACCGTGATTTGAGCGCCTAGTTTGAGCGCAACCGCCATTGCAATACTGAGCGGCCGTGATATATTTACGCGAAGCCACTTCCTGGACGGCGAATTGTTACGTAACAAACTCGTTTACCAAAACGAGTTACCAAACATATATCTAACACAGAATAATGTAACATACAAAAAATAAGTACATAACAAAGTCTAATAACAAATAAAGTGATTAGAAAAATAATATAATATATTATAATTAATCATATTCACTTGGCGCAAATTTCCTGATATCATTAATTTTGTAGTAGAAAAGTACGAATTTGTTGTACGAATTATTTTATAATATAATGTTTTGTACGAATTATTTTGTATGACAATTTTCTTTTTTTACGGAGCGCAAGTACTAGGCGCAAGTACTAGGCGCTCTTTTTTTACCTTTCTTCAAAAGGTAAGTTTTTTAGGTATAAGTTACGAAGAGTAACAACGTCGAAAAAGATAAGCTCGCGTTCATTCGGGAATTAGATATCTCTTATAGTCATTTTCGTAAAATTGCGGAATTACTGTCGGTTTTATAAATATTCACTTCTTCTCGAAATTAATATATTTAAATATAAATAATTGAAGTGCAACAATGTGTGAATAAATATCCTACAGTTTTCTATTTATTTCGCGTACTTACTAATATCAATATTTCAGTTTACGATATCTTTGTTACAATTAAAATTTTGAATGTTAAATCGATTTAAAATTTTATATGTTAAATCGATAATTACCTGCAGGTTTTTCTATAATTGTATTATAAGACGACATATTCCATAAATATCTTTTCTGAAACCTTTCGGACAATTTCTATTAGGAACTTCCTTTATTGCAGATTTTCCTTCGGGTTTGCAATGGCCACCAGTATCGCGATGATCAGGAAAACGTTAAGGAAAATCTTCATTGTAAATTGAAAGCCTAAATTTGAATTATTCATAATATAAGGATAAAAAATTGGTATATAATACGCATAACTGTACATCAAACTTCTTTAATTAATAATTAAATATCTACGTAGTCATTTGGAAAATGGTAGAGGACTTTTTTGTTTAGTTTCACTTAATATATAAACATATAGCGACAGACATTACCATATCAGTTTCGCGACAGTTCATCTACCATACACTGAGAAAAATTTCTGGTAATAATTATCCAGCCTGTGTTATAGTTACTACATTTAATGAAATAGTATCAACTAAATATAACAGGTGAATTACTATATGAAACTTAATGTTACTAACAATTTTGTAATTATTACCACACATTTGGTAACATTTACCATATTGGTTACTATTTACCAAATGGTATGGTAAAACGCATTTGATAAGTATCAAACTTTTTTTTCAGTGTACGCGTAATTATTCACGAATCTTTTTTAATTAATAATTTAGAATTTTACGTGATTGTTCGCAAAATGGTAGAGGAACTTTTTATTCAGTTTGACGTAATCTACTTGCAACTCCTCTGTCAATTACCCGCCACCCTAAATATGTACAATAGACTTCTATAAGAAAGAATTGCCGCCGTCTATATCTTCTCAAGTTTTACTTGTATCACGTTTACTCCGTGTTACGTAGTAATTGACAGGATTTTGCAAGTATTTGCAGGATTTCAAGATGCATATACGTTAATTAAAATCGTTTGTACATCTTACGCGTTAGCACATAATTTAATATTGTGTCTTAGACGTTGTGGTTTTTTGCTTGTGTGAAATATGACGGTTTATAATTAAGAAGTGTTTATGACATTTACGGAACTGTTCAATACTGTTACAAAATAAAAGTTTCTGAGGTTCTGAAGTTATGCAGCAGCTGGTTAAAATTTTTCTGCGATATATTCCTGCGTTGTTTTTTCGTGTATATATAAACTTATGAACTTACTGCAATATTTTCTTAACGAATCGAAGTTCTCTCGTTGCACTATGATTTGATGTTTCGATATTTCGCGTAATAAATACACATTGTCACTTTGCCGCCGCGAGTCTGCGATTTATATTTATGCCGTTTCCTGACTGCATGCTATAACGTGAAAAAACCGGTTAAAAAGCTAGTGTTACCTCTTTTATATAAACGAAAAATTACACTTCCTAAAATATAACATTAAGCCGCATAAATAATTAATTAACACATTCATTTGAAGGGGAATTACAAAATAATACACATCATCAGATATTAATTAAGAAACTTTACATATTTTTTTATTTTTTATATAATTTTACACATATATTATTATCCTATCCCATCAATTTTATTGGATACCTCGGTAATTTCTATATTGTAAAAAGACATCGATAGTCCTCTTTGTATCTGCAAGCAAGCAAGTAAGCAAAATGTCAGAACGTATAGAAAAGTACATAAATTTGCGAATTCTGATAGATCAGACATATTTTTTCGTATATAAAATTCTATCTATTGCATTAAAATTCGTCATTACCTGTATGTGTCTTTAACATCATACTTTGCTGTGACATACCTTGTTGATCTTTCTGTAGTCCTTCTGGGCAAATTACTTAAAAAGATTTCGTGCGAACACGTACGATATGACCCCCATGCGGTCTTCTTCGGCGATTATATTTTGGGGAACGGGTGTAAGGTGTAAATTGTGTTGTCTGTGTCTTAATCAATTCCTTGGGTGCTTCAGTAGATACATCGCATGTTCCCAGTGATATCATGCTGATAGATATCAGCGTCATTATTAAGAAAACATAAAGGAATGCTTTCATTGTATCGTATAAAAATGTCGATATTTTAAAAATAAAAATATTGAAGTTGAAATTCTTCTTGGCAACTTCTTCACTACCTCAATTTTTTCTCACAAACACTTTTTGGTCGATCTTCTAAATTTTCTCATACGCACTATTTCCACAACTTAATTTCTCACACGTACCAATTAGTTTTTAAACATCATTTAAGAATTTTGCATGGATTTGAATCTTACTGTTACGTCTTACCGTTTTGTAGAATTTACACGTATTGTGATTTCCATTCCGCGCACGTATTATTTATAGTTTATTCGAATGGTATTATGTAAGTTTCATAATGAGAAAACTGGTTTTACAGAATATCCTGTTTTGCTACAACCAATATCAATATGTTTGAAGCGTCACAATTTCTTGAAAATAAAGGATAAAGAAGTGATTGTTACTTTTCTTATGTTCCGCGAAAAATGGCATTATTTATTTTTACAAAATACTGACATAGCTTCTCGAATATTTTATTGTTTAGAAGAAGTTGGGAAATAAATCTATGCTTTGTACGCCAGTCCAAAGAATGACGCTGCTTATCGCAACTGTTCGTTTAATAACCCCCCTCAAACGTCGCAGAGAAAAATAGTTCAGATCTTTGCAACTTGAATTTAATAAGAAATAATTATGTAACCAGTAGATAGTATTTTATTAACTATTTATTATTTAACTATCGTAAAATAACGATTATGTAAAACTGATTTTATTGAGATCTCCTAATCAAATATTTTCTTGCACAGAGTTCTAAGTATTGTACACACTATCGGATATTAATTAAGAAACTTTACATATTTTTTATTTTTTATACAATTTTATATATATATATTATTCCATATTTATCCGTCTATCCCATCATTTTTATTGGATACTTCGGCAATTTCTATAATGTAAAAGATCATCGGTAAGCAACTTTGTATCTGCAAGTAAGTAAGTGAGCAAAACGTCAGAAAAATACATAGAGAAAAATACATAAATTTGCGAATTTTGGTAGATCAGATATATTTTCTCGTATATACAATTTTGTACTGCAGTTAAACTCATCATTACCTGTATGTGTCTTCAACATTATACTTTCTCGCGACATATTCCATGTTGATCTTTTTGTAGTCCTTCTGGGCAAATTCCACTACGAAATCTCATACGAGTATCTATGATATGACCCTTAAGCGGTATTCGTTTACTATTTTTTGGATAAAGGATGGAAGGTGTTGTAAATTGTGTTGTCTGTGTTTCAATCAATTCCTTGGGTGCTTCAGTAGATACATTGCATGTTCCCAGTGGTATCATGTTGATCGATATCAGCGCCATTATCAAGAAAACATAAAGGAATGTTTTCATTATATCGTGTAAAAATATCGATATTTTCCACAACTTAAAAATAAAAATATTGAAGTTGAAGTTGAAATTCTTCTTGCCAACTTCTCCACTACTTCAACTTTTTCTCACAAACACTTTTTGGTCGATTTCCCAAATTTTCTCATACGCACTGTTCCCGCAACTTAATTTTCTACTTAATTTTTTATTATCAATTATTTTTTATACATAATTTAACAATTTAACATGGATTCGAGTCTTACTGACACGTCTTACCGTTTTGTCGAATTTACACGTATTGTGATTTCCATTCCGCGCACATACTATTTATAATGCATTATAATGGTATTATGCAAGTTTCATAATGATCAATGAGAAAACCGGCTTTATACGGAATATCCTGTTTTCATACAAGCAGTAAATCACTATGTTTGAAGCGCCATAATTACTTGAAAATAGAGTATGAAGAAGTGATTGTTACATTTCTTATGTTCCGCGAAAAGTGGCATTATTTATTGTTACAAAATATTGGCATAGCTTCTCGAATATTTTATTGTTTAGAAGAAGTTGGGAAATAAATCTATACTTTGTATGCCAGTTCAGAGAATGCTTATCGATGCCGATGGTTATCGGAACTCCTCGTTTAATAATCCCACTCAAACGTTGCAGAGAAAAATGGTTTATCTTAGCAATGGTTAGATCTTTGCAATTTGAGTTTTAATAAGAAATAATCTTATGTAATCACAATAGAAAGTATTTTATTAACTATTTATTATGTAACTATCATAAAATAACGATTATGTAAACTTATTTTACCGAGATTTTCTAATCGAATATTTTTTTCGCACAGAATTCTAAAAAACGTACACACCGTTGTTGTTTTATTGTTCTATTGTTTATATATCATCAAATTAATTTATTGATTGTTTCAGATGATATATATAGGATAATATAATGATCGACATCAACAATGAAAATTTAAATTTATTCATATTTATTCTATGCTTTAAGCTATTTCGTGTTTCTTGCGAATTACCCTCATTTATCTATATTATTTACTAATCTTCCCGTCGTGCAAGTTGTCAATATTTTTGGGGCCGCGAACAAATATAGAAAATTGCATAAATAAATGTATGAAACGTAAACTCGGATAGATCCGACAAAATCTCTGATATACAATTCCATCTGTCGTGATCAAAATTAATAAGTCCTAAATTGACAGTTATCTGCATATATCTTCGATATTATATCCTCTCATATCGCGCGTGAATCAACATTTGATTTCCTGGATAAATCGAAACATGACCTTTTGGAGACGCAATGTTTATGATATAACTATGTTTCTGTCCATTACGACGAAATGTTACATGTTTTCGTGGTAGATCCAATTTGTGTTGTTATATTGCCATTCCGTGTGCTCTTTCGGACATTCCCAGTGTAATTATATCGATTACTATCAGCATAATTACCAGTAGAGCATGAAGGAATGCTTTCATATTGTATTGTGGAAAAATGGCAATATTACTCACGACGCAAAAATCGAGAAATTGAGAATAAAAATTCGGGCTCTCCTTAGCGACTTTTTTCATTATATCGAAACAGTTCTTTGTTCAATCTTTCTAATATCTTCAAATGCTGCTTTTGTAACTTAATTCTTCCCTTCTATCGGTATATCGGTTAATTTGCATTCCACTGAAGAAAATAACATGAGTTTGAGATGCATCTAATCGTTTCGAATATGTACTTTTACTTCTATCCTGCACAGATACTATTTATAATAGTATTACGCATCTTGTAAGTTTCATAATCGTCAATGAAAAATCGTCTGTTTACGTTTAAAATATGATAATTAGTTGCAGATAGAAGATAAAAAGATGACTGTTACTAATTTGTTTATGTTCCACGTTAATTGCATTAATCATTCATTGTTAGAGATTACTTCATTGTTATTAATTCATTGTCATTCACTGCAATTCACTGTTAGAAATTGTTGCTTTCTCACTTCTTTTTTTAGATATTTAATGTGTGGGAGATTAGAAAATATATTCACACTGAAAGAAAAATGTTTGATATTTGTAACTATAATCATATAGAGAAATAGTTACTATAAATTTTGGTCAAGAAAACCATTTTTTAGTCAATTGTACTATAATGTTAATGATAATAACCTTATATGCATGTTACTATTACTATCTTCGTGTAACAATAAAAAAATATAATTGAGGCCAAATTGGGCCTTAATTAATATTCTATGATATAAGCTTCTATGATATAAGCAAACAGTATATAATATTAAATTATATTAATAAACGACGAATTACATTACACGGCGGATAATTATATTATTAATACTATTTTTAATAAAACTTGGCAACATAGTTGATACACTTGACGGTAAGCCCTTTGGACTATTCTTATTAATATTGTGCGTAATGATTGTTATTAACAAATTATCATGAGAGTATTGAAACTCTTTATTGTGTTGTATGAAAATTTTTGTTTAGTTATCATGTAGTAATACAGAGGATTTGCACAATAACACAAAAATCGATATTAATTATATTTATATTTATTTATACATCTGTGGGTTTGCTATATATTATCATAAATCTCTTGAATTATCTCTTATTTCATTATTTCTATGCTAGTTCATTTAAAAGAGAATGATAACATCATAAAAGTTGCTGATACTTTTGGACCTGCAAATAAATATGAAATATGGGAATACTATATATGAATGTAAAAAATATAAATTCCGATAAATCAGAATTTTCTTTTATACAATTGTACATATCGCATGTATAGTTGATATTAGTAAAACCTAAACTGATAATTACCTGTTTACATGAAGATCATATATTCTGTGATTTTAACGTCTTTGTACATCGCGACATATTCCGTGTGGATCTTCCCTTTGTCCAATGTTTGGACATTTCTTATAAAATGTCTTACTTTTTACCACGGCAATGTTAGGATCTGCACCTCCAGCTCCACATCCATATGCACATCCACATCCACATTCAGTTACAGGTGGAATAGTAGTTGCAGCTGGACTAGGAGGTAGGTAAGTTGGTGACATATATGGTGTACGTGGTGTAGATATGCGTTGCGGAGAAGGATACCGAAAATGTAAGCTCTTAAATGTAAGAAGTTTGGTGATGCTGAACGTTGGTCCTCCAATGTTGTCCTTCGAAGCTATCCCCAGCGTAGTTACATTGATAATTATCAGAACAATCATTAAGAAAGCATGAAGGAATGCCGCCATTATGCTGTGTCACAACTTTACTTATTTTCACACTACCCTAAAAAAATTATATTAAACAATATGCCGTTTAGCAACTTTAAAATTTTTTCGGAATTTTAAAAATAAATTCTTTCTTTTGGATTATTTTGTCTTTTTATAATTATGCTATTTTTTCATTTCGAACTGTTATATCGATCAATTTTTATGATGTTCGTGAAACTATTACACTAATTTGAATTGGACGTTGAAAAAGTTATTTTTTAAAAGTAACTTAATGTTGTTACACAACGAGTTAACTAAAAAAGTAAAATTATTATCGTTATCTTTATTTGTCCTCAAAAATAAATTGTTCGTATTATTGTTATTCGAGAAGTAACGGGTCGTTACAATTTCTATACAGGTACAGATGTATTCTATATGAGCAAAGTAACAATACAGTGAGAATTATTCTTGTTATTATTACCTGAAGAAACGTAAATGTGTTACCGTTACAGTTACTAACAAAAAAAGAAATAACAATATTAACAAATCGTTATTAAAAAAGTCATTTTTAATCACAACGACGATTTCAATAACGTCTCACTTTCTAACTTTGAAGCACATATTAACGTTTCGACGAAGAAACACACATTGTACCTTCTGTTTAGGATCTGGGAAGAATCTTTGAGCTTTGAGCTATTAAGATCCTTGATGCTACGACTTGTGCCGTGTGCATATGTGGACGCTATTTCTTTCCAATGCTCACTGCGCGGAAATAACTACGACAATATTTCCTTAAAACTGACCTTTATTGCTGCCGCGTCAAATATTCTTACAAGACTGACTAGCACGAAATATAGAACAGAAGAGAAAGGTAACTATTACAGTGCGGTGCGCTATACTATATGGCGATAAAAAAAAATGTTTAAACCGCTTCTATTGGCTGAACTATAACGTACACAATATCTCCATTCCATAAAGCGTCTGCTATTTATAATATTTTTCAATCCCCCGATTGGTTTCTTCGCATTACATAAACTCGTTATTGTCATACGAGAGTATCCTGGTTTCCTCTGTAATATATTCATCTTCGAACAAGTAATGAATTACTAAGAATTGTGTTTATATGCATATCTCAAAACAACACTTGAGTTCTTCACTACCGATAATAAGAATTATTATCTTAATTATTGTTGATTAATTGTATATTGAGAATGTCTTCATTGTGTTGTGTGAAAATTTTGTTTTATTATCCTGAAGTAATACAGAGGATTCAGGCAAAATAACAGAAAAATCGACATTAATCATGCATATTTATATTTATTCATACATCTGTGGAGGGTGACTGCGCATTATCGCACATCTCTTGAATTATCTCATTATCTCTGTGTTAGTTTATGTGAGAGAGAATAATGATATCATAAAAATTACTGATATTTTCGGACCTGTAAATAAATATAAATTGTGAGAATACTATAGATAAATGTAAAAAATTAAAATTCCGACAAATCAGAATTTTTCTTATATAACTTTATATATTATCGTATATATAAAGTTAAGATTAATCAATTTTAAACTAATAATTACCTGCTTACATGCAGTTGATATATTCTATGATTTTAACGGTATGCCTTATAGCGACACATTCCGCGTGCATCTATCCGTTGTCCAAATGGACATTGCATCTTATTTCTTACAACGGTGATACTTGGATAATATCCTACATTTGTATTCTGCATTGGTAAATACGTGCGTTGCGAAGCGGGATACCAACGATACCGATGATAAGTGTTATATGTAGGAAGATTATTGGCATTGAACGTTGGTGGTCTTCTGCAATTGTACCCACAAGCTGTCCCCAGCGTAATTATATTGATGATTATCAGAACGATCATTAACCAAGCATGGAGATATACCGTCATTGTGCTATGTCACAACTTTATTAGTTTTCACACTACCCTAATGTAAAAAAATTATATTAAACGAATGATACGTCGTTTAGCAACTTTAAAATTTTTTCGGAATTTAAATAAATTCTTTTTTCGGATCATTTTGTCATTTTTATAATTAAGTTATTTTTTTATTTCAAACTGTTATATCGACTAATTTTCATGATGTTTGTGAAGTTATTACACTAATCTGAATGTAATGTTCGATAAATTATTTTTTAAAAATAACTTAATATTGTTATACAATGAATTAACTAAAAAACAAAATCATTATCGTTACCTTTATTTGTTCTCCAAAATAAATTGTTCGTATTATCGTAGTATCGTTATTCGAGGGGTAACGGGTTGTTACAATTTTTGTTACTGTTTAACCGAGTTTAAGAGTCGTCTTTTATCATTTCTTGCTTTCCAATACGTGTATTTTACGTGTATTATTTACGTGTATTATTTATGTGGGCAAAGTAACAATACAAGTTGAGAATTATATTTGTTTATTATTATCTAACAAAACGTAGTTGCGTTACCATTATAGTTACTAACAAAAAAGAAGAGAGATAATTTCATTAACAAAGTTAGTAAAAAAAGTAATTTTTAATGATAATGACGATTTTAATAATGTGTCACTTCACAACTATATTTGAATTTCTAGCACACATTCCCGTCTCGACGAAGAAATACACATTGCACATTCTTCATAGAACGTCTGCTACTTATAGTATTTTCCAATCCCCCATTGGTTCTCCTGCATTATATAAACTTCATTATTGTTATACAAGTAAACCGGTTTCCTATATGATATATTGATCTTTAAACAAGCAATAAATTATTACAGATTCTGTTTATAGTCAAGTCTCAAGACGACACTTGAGTCCTTTCTTACCCATGATGAGAATTACCGTCATTTATATCAGTAAAATTGTTAAGACTAGTTAGATGAAAGACTGTTTTATCCAATTCAGACTTTATTAAGATCGGTAGAATTAGTAATTATAATGTAACACGACCTTCGCGAAGAGACTTTCTCTCAAGTAATTCTTATTTAATTTGATATTGCCCTCGCGAAGACTTACGCGAATACTTAAGACAATGTTTATTCTCGAGACAGCTGTTTCTGTTCAGCTGTGTAATATTTCTGTTATTTCTTTCAATAGGAACAATATATTCGAAGCGCACTTTTATGGACTCGTATGTGCAATTTTGTTTAACATTAAATTATGAATTTAGACGGCGTCGTATAAGTGTCCAAAATTAATATAAACTTCAAAAAAAGATTCGACGATGAATATGGCTCTACGTATAAGAGATAACGTTTTGACACTGTTTTCATGATTTATTACGGCTTAACCTATGCACATATATTTTACATACGCATTGTAATAACAAAAGTAATAATTACATTCATTCTTGTTATCCATAGAAATTCAAGAGGAAAAAAATATTTCTTAAGTCGTTATAAAAAAAGAGCAACGCATAATGCGATAACAACGTTATTATGCCTCACTTTTCGATTTTGTTTGAATTTTTTTAGTATATATTATCTTTTTAGTATATATAACCTTGATCTTTTCGTTGTTTTCTCAATATCATGCTTAAGCAATCAATATCTTGCTTAAAAAGTATGTTTATGACATGAATACTATCTAATGCACAAATAGTAATGAATATGTTCACACTGGCAGCATCTGAACACATCCAAATAGTGATAATTATATTATTTATATCTGACTTCAATGAAACATTCACTAGATGCTGAATACGATTTATACCAGCATTTGCATTTAGTGAATATGTTTCATTGGAGTTAGATGCAAATGATGTAGTTATCTCTATTTGGATGCGTTTAGATGTTGCCAGTGTGAACATATATTCATTACTATTAGCGCAATTATTAAGAAAACACAATGGAATGATTTCATTATGCCATTTGAAAATTTACGCGCGCCAATATTTTTCTTTACTTGTGATATCATATGATATAATATAATATAACATAATATAATATAATATAATATAATATAATATAATATAATATAATATAATATAAATTATATTAAATGGCTAATAATAATATTATTAATACTCTTTTTAATAAAACTTGACGTAATTGATACATCTGATAGTAAACGCTTGGGAATATTTCTATTGGTACTGAGCACAATGAATGTTACTGACATAATTATTAAGAAACTATTGAGAGTGCCTTGATTGCACTGTGTTAAAATCTTGGTTTAGTTATTCTGAGATAATACAGAAAATTTACACAAAATAACACAAAAATCAACATTAATCATGCTTATTTATATTTATTCATACATCTGTAATAGTTACTATATATTATCCTGTATTTCTTAAATTATCTCATTACCTCTGTAGTAGTTCATTTGAAAAAGAGTGATAGTATCATGAAAGTTATTGATATTTTTGAACCTACAAGTAAATATAAAATGTGAGAATACTATACTATACTATAAATACAAATTCCGATAAATCAAAATTTTTCTTATAGAGTTGTATATGTATATATATATATATATATATATATATATATATATATATATATATATATATATATATATATATATATATATATATA
>NW_022639490.1:780503-804220 GCF_010583005.1 Odontomachus brunneus | reverse complement strand
ATATATATATATATATATATATATATATATATATATATATATATATATATATATATATATATATATATATATATATATACATATATATAGTTAAGATTAATTAATTTTAAATTGATAATTACCTGCTTTCATGCAGTTCACATATTCTGATTTTAACGTTATGCCCGATAGCGACACATTCCGTTTGGATCTATCCGTTGTCCAAGTGGACATTGCATCTTATTTCTTACAACTGATATCTGGTACCTGGTCTCGAATTGAGGTCTCCGCGTTGGTAAATACGTCCGTTGTGAAGCGGGATACCAACGATACCAACGATAAGTGTTATATGTAGGAAGATTGTTGGCATTGAACGTTGGTGGTCTTCTGCAATTGTACCCACAAGCTGTTCCCAGCGTAATTATATTTATGATTATCAGAACGATCATCAACCAAGCATGGAGGTATGCCGTCATTGTCACAACTTTACTAGTTTTCATACTACCCTAATGTAAAAAAATTATATTAAACAAATGATACGTCGTTTAGCAACTTTTAAATTTTTTCGCAATTTTAAATAAATTGTTTTTTTGGATCATTTTTTTTAATAATTATCTTAAATTATCTAATAAATTCTTTTTTTGGTTCATTTTTTTTATAATTATCTTATTTTCTATTTCAAACTGTTATATCAATTAATTTCTATAATGTTTGTGAAGTTATTACACTAATTTGAATGTTATGTTCGAAAAATTACTTTCTAAAAGTAATTTAATATTGTTACACAATGAATTAACTAAAAAAGCAAAATTATTATCGTTACCTTTATTTGTTCTCAAAAATAAATTGTTCGTATTATTGTTATTCGAGAGATAACGGGTTGTTACAATTTGTTACTTTATAACCAAGTTTAAGAGTCGTCTTCTATCATTTCTTATTTTCCACTACAGGTACGTGTATTTTACATATACTATTTATGTATATTGTTTATGTGAGGAAAATAACAATACAAGTGAGAATTATATTTGTTATTATTACCTAAAGAAACGTAATTGCTTTACCGTTACTAACGAAAAAAAGAGAGATAATTTCAATAATTAACAAGTCGTTACTACAAAAAAGTAATTTTTAATGATAATGACGATTTCAATAACGTGTCACTTCACAACTATGTTTGAATTTCTAGTACACATTACCGTTTCGACGAAGAAATACACATTGTACATTCTCCAACGTTTGCTACTTATAGTATTTTCTAATCCCCCATCAGCTCTCCTGCATTATATAAACTTCATTATTGTCATATAAGTAAACCGGTTTCCTTTTTAATATTTTATCTTCAATCAAGCAACAAATTATTCTTGTGTTTATAATCAAGTCTCAAGACAACTTGAGTCCTTCACTATCCATGACGAGAATAATTATCAATTACAACCGCAAAATCGTTAAGACTAGTTTGATGATCATTAAGATGATCGGTAGAATTAGTAATCGTAATACGACCTTCGTGAACAGACTTTCTCTCAAGTAATTCTTATTTAATTTGATATTATATAATTTGATATCGTCTTCGCGAAGACGTACTTAAGACTATGTTTATTCTCGAGACAGATGTTTCTGTAACATTTCTGTTATTTCTTCCAATAGGAACAATATATTCGAAGCGCATTTTTATGTTCTCGTATGTGCAACTTTGTTTAACATTAAATTATGAACTTAGAAAGCGTCTTATAAGTGTCCAAAATTAATACAATCTTCAAAAAATAATTCGACGATGAATATAGCTCTATGTATAAGAGGTGACGTTTAAATGCTAGTAAAGAATGAACAAATATGTTTTAACGTAATTTTTATTCTAGAAATAACGAGTCATGGGAATTTCCGTAACATTTTCAAGAAATTTTGACACTATTTGCACGATTTACTATCGCTGAACCTATGCATATATATTTTACATACGTATAGTAATGACAAAAGTAACAATTACATTCGTTTTTGTTATCCATAGAAACATAATTACCTTTACAATTACTAACTCAAGAGGGAAAAAATATTTCTCTTAGTAAGTTATTACAAAAAAGATTATCGCGTAATGTGATAATAACGTAACTAATGTCTCACTTTTCGACTTTGTTTGAATCTTTTTAGCACATATTACCTTGATCTTTTCATTGGTTTTTCGGGCAATTAATATTGTGCTTAAGAAGTGTGTTTATGACGTGAGTACCATCTAATGCGCTTATAGTAATAAATATGTTCACACTGACAACATCTGAACGCATCCAAATAGAGATAACTACATCGTTTACATCTGACTCCAATGAAACATATTCGCAAAATGTAGATGCTGATATGAATATGATTTATACCAGCATTTGCATTTATTCAATATGTTTCATTGGAGTCAGATGTAAATGATATAGTTATCTCTATTTGGATGCGTTCAGATGTTGCCAGTATGAATATATTCATTACTGTTAGCGCAAATATTAAGAAGACACAATGGAATGCTTTCATTATGCCACTTGAAAATTCACACGCGCCAATACTTTTCTTTATTTGTGATATAATGTAATATTATATGATGATATAATATGATATAATATAATATAATATAATATAATATTAATTATATTAAATGACTAATAATAATATTATTAATACTATTTTTAATAAAATTCGGCGTAGTTTGTACAGCTGACGGTAAACGCTTGGGAATATTTCCATTGGTATTGAGCACAATGATTGTTATTGACATAATTATTAAGAAACTATGGAGAGTGCCTTTATTGCACTGTGTTAAAGTCGTGGTTTAGTTATTCTAAGATAATACAAAGGATTTACACAAAAATCAACATTAATTATGCTTATTTATCCATACATCTGTGACAGTTACTACATATTATTTCTTAAGTTATCTCATTATCTCTGCAGTAGTTCATTTGAAAAAGAGTGATAGTATCATGAAAGTTATTGGTACTTTTGGACCTGCAAGTAAATATAAAATGTGAGAATACTATAGGTAAATGTAAAAAATTCAAATTCCGATAAATCAGAATTTTTCTTATATAATTGTACATATCGTATATATAATTGATGTTAGTAAATCCTAAATTGATAATTACCTGCTTACATGCAAATCACATATTCTGTGATTTTAACGTCCTTGGTCAACGCGACATATTCCGTGTGGATCTTTCCTTTGTCGATCTGGACATTCCTCATTACTTTTTGTACGAACATTTATAATAGCTGGTGTAGGCACTGCTACAGGTGACACTCGAGTTGGTGTAGTTGGACATGATACATATATATATATCGGAGGTGGACATTGACAATTAGTGTAAGATATAGGAAAGTAGGAGTTGCTGAACGTTAGTGGTTCCTCAAAGCTGTCCGAAAATATCGCTGTCCCTGGCATAATTGCATTGATGGTTATCAGAACGATCATTAAGAAAACATGAAGGAATGCCGCCATTGTGCTGCGTCAGGACCTTACTAATTTCCAAACTACCTAAACGTAAAGAAATTACATTAAATAAATAATGCGTCGTTTAGTAACTTAAATTCTTTTGGAATTAAAAAAATCCTTTCTTTTGGATAATTTTGTCTTTCTTGTAATTATCCTATTTTTTCATTATTTAATTTACGTATTGTTATATCTATTAATTTGTATAACCTTTGCGAAGCTATTACACTAAGTTAAATCTGACGTTGAAAAAAAACATTTTTCGAAAGTAATTTGACGTTGCTACTCGTTACGGATTGTATAAAATAAGAAGATAAAGTCATTATTGTAATCTTTATTCATTCTAACAACAAAAAATAGTACTTATTATCGTTATTCGAGAAGTAATAGGTTGTTACAATTTCTGTATCTTTTTTCACTAAATTTGAAAGCTTTCTTCTATCAGTTCTTGCTTTCTAATACAGGTATGTATATTTTGCCCAAGATAACAATATAAGTACAATAACAATGCCCAAAATAATAATATAAGTAAAAATTATGTTCTTCATTAGCTAAAGAAACGTACTTACGTTATCGCTACAATTACCAAAGAGAAAAAAGCAACTTTATTAAGAATTCGTTGCTAATAATAGTAACTTTTTACAGTTACAACGATTGAAATAATACGTCACTTTCTAACTTTTTTTTAAAATCTTTCTAGGATACGTTACCTTTTTGACGAATAAATACATTGTGCGTTATCCGTCGAGCGTCTGCTATTTATACTAATTTTGAATCTCCTGAATTCTTCTCTTGCATTACATAAATTTTATTATCGGTATACGAAAAAACCGGCTTCCTAAGTAATAAATAAATTCATTATCCAACAGACAATAAATTACTCTGGGTCGTGTTCATAGTCATGTCGCAAGACAACACTCTTTCACTACCAATGACAAGAATTATCATTATTTAAATCACGAGAGTTTTTGTCATCGTTAATGAAGGGGTTAAGGCTAATTTAATCAAGACTCTTTTACTCAATCAGCATTTCTTCAAGATTTCCTTGAAATTCATACTCGTACAATAAAATGATCTTCGCGAGGATGCTTTTACTCAAGTAATTCTTATTTGATTTGATATCGTCTAAGACTATGCTTATTCTCGAGATAGATGTTTCTGTAACATTTCTGTTATTTCTTCCAATAGGTACAATATATTCCAAGCACACTTTTATGAACTCGTATGTGCAATTTTGTTTAACATTAAATTATGAACTTTGAAAGCGTTTTGTAAGTGTCCGAAATTAATATAATCTTCACAAAAAGATTCGACGATGAATACAGCTCTATGTATATGAGATAACGTTTAAATGCTAGTGAAAAGTGAATAAATGTGTTTTAACGTTTTTGTTATTCTAGAACGGGTCATTGAAATTTCCGATATATTTTCACGAAATTTTGACACTGTTTGCACGATTTACTATCGCTGAACCTATGCATATATATTTTACATACGTATAGTAATAACAAAAAAAGTAACAATTACATTCATTGTTATTATCCATAGAAACGTAATTACTTTTACAATTACTAACGCAAGAGGGAAAAAATATTTCTCTTAGTAAGTTGTTACAAAAAAAGAGTAACGCGTAATGTGATAACAACGTTACTAATGCCTTACTTTTCGACTTTATTTGAATCCTTTTAGCATACCTACTTACCACATTACCTTGATCTTTTCGTTGGTCTTTCGGGCAATCAATATTTTGCTTAAGAAGTGTGTTTATGACGTGAGTACCATCTAATGCGCTGAATATGTTCACATTGACAACATCTGAACGCATCCAAATAGAGATAACTACATCATTTACATCTGACTCCAATGAAACATATTTACTAAATGTAGATATTGATATGAATATGATATATATCAGTATTTATTGAATATGTTGAATTGTTTTATTGGAATCAGATGTAATTGATGTAGTTATCTCTATTTGGATACGTTCAGATGTTGCCAGTGTGAATATATTCATTACTGTTAGCGCAAATATTAAGAAAACACAATGGAATGCTTTCATTATGCCATTTGAAAATTCACGCGCGCCAATACTTTTTTCTTTACTTGTGATATAATGTAATATTATATGATAATATAATATGATATCATATGATATAATATAATATGATGTAATATAATATAATATAATATTAATTATATTAAATCACTAATAATAATATTATTAATACTATTTTTAATAAAATTCGGAGTAGTTGGTATATCTGACGGTAAACGCTTTGGAATATTTCCATTGGCATTGAGCACAATGACTGTCATTGACATAATTATTAAGAAACTGTGGAGAGTGCCTTTATTGTGTTAAAATCGTGGTTTAGTTATTCTGAGGTAATACAGAGGATTTATACAAAAATCAACACTAATTATGTTTATTTATATTTATCCATACATCTATGACAGTTACTACATATTATCCTGTATTTCTTAAATTATCTCATTATCTCTGTAGTAGTTTATTTGAAAAAGAGTGATAATATCATGAAAGTTATTGGTACTTTTGGACCTGTAAGTAAATATAAAAGGTGAGAATACTAGAGGTAAATGTAAAAAATTCAAATTCCGATAAATCAGAATTTTTCTTATATAATTATACATATCGTATATATAGTTGATATTAGTAAACTGATAATTACCTTACATGCAAATCACATATTTTGTGATTTTAACCTTTTTTGTCCTTAGTAAACGCGACACATTCCGTGTGGATCATTCCTTTGTCCATCTGGACATTCAGCCTTACTTTTTGAACGAACATTTATAATTTCTGGTATAGGAGCTGCAGCTGGTAGAGGTGGCACTACAGCTGGACGTGTAGTTGGACGTGATACATATATATATATCGGAGGTGGACATTGACAATTAGTGTAAGATATAGGAAAGTAGGAGTTGCTGAACGTTAGTGGTTCTTCAAAACTGTCCGAATATATCGCTGTCCCTGGCATAATTGCATTGATGATTATCAGAACGATCATTAAGAAAACATGAAGGAATACCGCCATTGTGCTGCGTCAGAACCTTACTAATTTTCAAACTACCTAAACGTAAAGAAATTACATTAAATAAATGATGCGTCGTTTAGCAACTTAAATTCTTTTGGAATTAAAAAAATCCTTTCTTTTGGATAATTTTGTCTTTCTTGTAATTATGCTATTTTTTCATTATTTAATTTACGTATTGTTATATCTATTAATTTTTATAACCTTTGCGAAGCTATTGCACTAAATTGAATCTGAAAAAACATTTTTCGAAAGTAATTTGACATTGTTACTCGTTGCAGATTGCATAAAATAAGAAGATAAGGTCATTATCGTAATCTTTATTCATTCTAAAAAAAAAATAGTAGTTATTATCGTTATTCGAGAAGTAATATGTTGTTACAATGTCTATACTTTTTTTCTCTAAATTTGAAAGCTTTCTTCTATCAATTGTTGCTTTCTAATACAGATATGTATATTTTGTCCAAAATAACAATATAAGTAAAAATTATATTCTTCATCGTTAGCTAAAGAAGTGCACTTACGTTATCGCTATAATTACCAACAAGAAAAAAAGGAACTTTATTAAGAATTTGTTGCTAATAATAGTAACTTTTTACAGTAACAACGATTGAAATAATGCGTCACTTTTTAACTTTTTTTTTAAATCTTTCTAGGACACGTTATCTTTTCGACGAATAAACACACTGTGCGTTATCCGTCGAGCATCTGCTATTTATATTAATTTTGAATCTCCTGAATTCTTTTTTTGCACGACATAAGTTTTATTATCGGTATACGAAAAAACCGGTATTATGTAGGACAAACCATGATGAAAGTCATTGCAGCCGAAATGCACGTGTTGCATAATCGAAAACTGCGCAACACGGCAAGCAAATCAAAAGTGCACGCGCATAGAACATCGCGTTACACTTTTGATCTGTTGGGTAATTAGGCTGGTAACCTAACACTTTACTTTCAAGAATAATATATAAAGGGTAGGACCACCTACTCCACAGAACTGTCCAGTCTAAGAGCGCGCGCGTTACGTATCTCAGGTATGAGATACTCGACTCGAATCAGTAAAATCAACTATTTCTTTAGAACTATTGTTATATATGATATAGAACTCTAGAACTATTGTAAAACAAACCGGAACTCTAAAGAAATAGTTAATTTAAATAGTTTGTTTGATTAGGTGCGCTGCGAGAACTTAGCGCACCTTTTTTTGAAAGTCTTTTTTTTTGTATTTAATGACCGGAACTATTGAAAATTGTTGCAAAGAGCTCTAGAACTTTTCAAGAGAGTATCAGAACTGCAAAAAAAATGTCACATTTTTGAATATGGTGTGCCAAGACTTGGCACACCATATTTAAAAATGTGACATTTTTTTTAAAGTTTTGATACTCTTCTGAAAAGTTCTAGAGCTCTTTGCAACAATTTTAAATAGTTCTGGTCATTAAATACAAAAATATAGACTTTTAAAAAAAGGTATGCTAAGTTCTCGAAGCGCACTTAGTCAGTAAAATCAACTATTTCTTTAGAACTATTGTTATATATGATATAGAACTCTAGAACTATTGTATAATAAACCGGAACTCTAAAGAAATAGTTAATTTAAATAGTTTTTTTGATTTCGACTCGCGAGTAACGTGAATGTCCGACAAAACGATAACGCGATACGCTAATCTAAACAGTGTAGTACAAGTTAAACATATACAAGTGTACATGTAAAATACAGTAAGAAAGTTGTTAGGAGTTATAAGAAGAAAAATCCAAATAAATCAAACCGAAACTTTATTAAATTTGACAACTATTATTTACTCCGCGACTATTCCGCTCTGTCTGCATGGTTAACTTCGGAGCCCAACTACCCAGTTGTGCTCGGCGCTACTAAGGGCACAATAAAAACTGGTGGCAGCGGTGGGATCCGCGGTGTCCAAACCTGTAACAGAAAGAAAGAAAGGAAAGGTCAAGTGAGTGAAAAAAAAAGAGAGAGAGTTATAAGCCCTTCGTGACCCTATTTTTGAAATCCAAATATTGGGAATCGCAAAAAACTCTAAGAGACAAATACGAGAAAACACCTCGACGTCTCATCAGAAGCACATCAAGGAGACCTGAGGAACCGGAAAAAATGACGCCACAGCAGAACCGAGGATGATCGTCGGAGATACGATCATCAAACGCCTGCTGTCAGCAACACCGGAGCCTACAGTACGTCAGCATACCGAGCTAACCTTGGAGCTAACAACGGAAAATTCCGCTTATGGTAGATACAGGATCAGCTATTAGTCTAGTAAAAATAAAGACATTAGAAGATGATACACCGATGATGATACAAGATGATGATTGGAGAAAAGCTAACTCTAACGGGTATCACGGGACATCAAGCTTGTACATTAGGAAAAGTAGAAGCTACAGTAAATTTAGGAAAATAGCAACGAAAAATGGAATTCTATGTAGTAAGGGACGATTTCCCTATAGACTACGAAGGAATATTAGGAATTGATTTCATACAAGCACATCATGCCAAGTTTGATTATAAGGAAAAAACTATGAACATTTCCGGGCGAAACTTGCCATTGATACCATATCAAATATATAGCCTTCCCGCGCGTAGCGGGAACATAATACAGGCTACAGTAAGTTCAAACAAAGAAGGAATTATTCCAGCAGAAGGGATTTTACCAGGAATTTTTATTGGAAATTGCTTGATTAAAGTAAGCAATCATAATTGCCCTGCAACAACGGTAATAAAACTACCGAAAACATTGTGGAAATAGCCACACCGTATATAACATTAGAAGAAACGGCGGACGATGATAAAACAAAAATAAACCTGCTTACTGAACAGAAAAACAGCAAACAATCGGCACGAACAGAAAAATTAAAGAAACAATTACGCTTACAACATTTAAATAATGAAGAAAGAAAAATGATATATGAAATATGTGAAGATTTTAACGACACATTTTTTCTTGAAGGAGATAGCTTTACTCATTCTATAGCTTTGTATATGATGCTGTATTACTTAATTCGACCAGTTGCAGTTTCTTATCTATCTATCTTAATTAGAATTAATAAATACTAAGTTGACGATTGTACCTGTATTTTACACCAACGTGCATGTAATATTATTACACCTGCTCCCGACATATTCCATGTGGATCTTTCTGATAATTTGGGGGACAAGTAGTGGCTCTTTCGCGAACACCTACGATAGTAGGAGCCGCGGCGGGATAAGTTGGCACAAAAGGCTTATTTGTAACAGGTTTTCGTGGGTGCGGCGCAAACTTAGGCGCAAACGTAGGCGTAGGTTGTGATATTCCCATTGGTATCGCTATAATTGTCAGTACCATAATCAAGCAAATATTAAAGAGTATCTTCATTGTGCTCTGTGAGAAAATCTGAATACCTTCCACAATCTAAAAATTAAGAAACACTTGATGTATGATTTTTCTATTTCTCCAGTTTTCGAGATTCTTGTGATTTTCGTTTTTCGATTATTTTGATTTTGGTAAGTTTTTCATAAATATTTGTACTCTGCAAATTCCTTACTTTTTAGTTTTTCCAATATTCACAATTTTTTTGTTTTTATGAATATATCTAAATATTTTAACATAGTTCTATATTTTTTTCATGTTCTTGTTTAATATGTATATTTGAGCTTTTTCAGCATTTATACGAGGACTTACCGCAGTTTCCTCTTGAATCATCCGATGCTTTTAATTTGGAGGAGTGGATGTGAATTGACTGTTCTCTCTCCTGCGTTTCGTATTTATAATCTTCCATAATCTCATTAATATTCGTCTAATACGTAAAGTTTATTATCATTACCATTTATCATTACGCACAAACCAGTTTGTGTTCAGTGTAATATCCTTTACATAAGACTTTGTTGTAGTTTTCCGCAACGCATATTCCATGCGGATCTTTCCGTTGACATTGTGGAGAATTTACCGGTTATATAAAAAGAATGTTTATAAAGTAATTTCCGCTTTCGATAAACACTCTTAAATCTTCTTGTGTGAATATATGTTCTATGTCCACATATAATGCATAAAATTTTGTGTCAATCAGGTGTGATTTGTACGTTCCAAGTGTATTGTAATTATAAAATAAGAGTAATTATCGGGCATAGAGGAAGCAGTTTCAATAACCTTGACCTTGATACAGTCAAAGTCACTGCCTTAAGTAACATTCAAAAGGTTTTAGCTTGCACTCATAGTTTAATAACAAGTTATTAACGAAAAAAGTTACATGAATTTTATTAGTTATGCAAAAAAACCGGTTTATTCATTAATGAATTTATATGATGATACATCTGACAGTAAGCGCTTGGGAAAATTCCCATTGATATTGCGCATACTGATTGTTATCAACATAATCAACTATTAAGAATGTTTTTATTGTGCAAAAATTTCGGTTTAGTTATCTGAAATAATACAGAGGATTCACCCAAAATAACACAAAAATTGACATTAATCATGTTTATTTATATTTATTCATACATCTGTGAGATTGCCACATATTATCTAAATTAATATTACATATTATCCTCATTAACAAATTAACTGGTTTTTTTGCATAACGATAATAAAATTTATGTAATGCAGAAGAAGAATTCGGGCGATAAAAAACGGTAATGATTTAACTTCTTATTTTAATCATTGTGTAACGAGTAACAATAACAATATTCTATCTACGGTAAATACAGTTAGTAATTGCATTGATACTTGGCCACTTTAACATTACAATTAATGGAGTTTTATTGTCATGTTTATCAGACATGTTTAATGAATAAAATTTTTATTTATTCATATTAATATGAAATTAAGATAATATTTTAATTAAATAATTTAATTTAATTTTATATTAATGTGAAATTTATTCATATTAATATATAATTAAGATTAATATGAAATTAATATGAAATTAAAATACCACATATTATTATACATTTCTTGTCTTATTCCATTACTTCGAGTTTATTACTTCGCAGTTGTTGTATAGAAATATTATTGAAACCTGCAATCGAATAATATAATCTTTATAATATTCAGAATAAACTTGTTCATATAAAATAATACAAAATAAATTAAGTACTTTTATATTGCTGATATTTAGTGAAATGATCAACTAAAATTGTCTTCTCCTCGTAAAGATTTATATGTTCTATAGTCGTCTATAAATCCTTTTAGTTTTAATAGCTTTGTATATAATGCTGCATTATTTAATTCGACCATTGCAGTTTCTTATCTATCTATCTTAATTAGAATTAATAAATACTAAGTTGACGATTGTACCTGTATTTTACACCAACATGCATGTAATATTGTTACTCCTGCTCACGACATATTCCATTTGTATCTTTCCGAAAGTTTGTGGGACAAGTAGTGGTTCTTTGAAGAACACCTATGAGAGTATAAGCCACGGTTGGATGAGTTGACATATAAGGCTTATTTGTAACAGACATAATCGTAGACGTAGGTTGTGATATTCCCATTGGTATTGCTATAGTTGTCAGCATCATAATCAAGCAAATATTAAAGAGTATCTTCATTGTGCTTTGTGAGAAAATCTGAATATCTTTTACAACCTAAAAATTGAGAACACTTGATGTATGATTTTTCCATTTCTCTAGTTTTCGAGATTCTTGTGATTTTCGTTGTTCGATTCTTTTGATTTTGGTAAGTTTTCCATAAATATTTGTACTCCGCAAATTTCCTACTTTTTAGTTTTTCCAATATTCACACTTTTTTTGTTTTTATGAATATATCTAAATATTTTAACATATACATAGTTCTGTATTTTTTCCATGCTCTTGTTTAATATGTATATTTAAGTTTTTTCAGCATTTATACGAAGACTTACCGCAGTTTCCTCTTGAATCTTCTGATGCTTTTAATTTGAAGGAGTGGATGTGAATTGACTGTTCTCTCCCCTGTGTTTTGTATTTATAATCTCCCATAATCTCGTTAATATTCTTCTTTATTACGTAAAGCTTATTATCATTATCATTTATCATTATGTTGCATAAACCAGTTTGTACTGAGTGTAATATCCTTTACATAAGACTTTGTTGTAGCTTTCCGCAACGCATATTCCATGCGGATCTTTTCGTTGACATTGTGGAGAATTTACCGGTTATATAAAAGGAATGTTTATAAAGTAACTTCCCCTTCCGATAAGCAATCTTAAATCTTCTTGTGTGAATATATGTTCTATGTCCACATATAAAGCATAAAATTTATTTTGTGTCAATCAGATGTGATTTGTACGTTTCAGGTGTATTGTAATTATAAATTAAGAGTAATTATCGGACATAAAGGAAGCAGCTTCAATAACATTGACCTTGATAAAGTCAAAGTCACTGCCCTAAGTAACGTTCAAAAAGTTTTAGCTGGCACTCATAGTTTAATAACAAGTTATTAACAAAAAAATTTATATTAGTACCAACACAGCGTACATAAAGTATAGTAGGTAAACAGTAAACGAAATATGGTAAATTACAAGTATATGTGCGGGAGAGGGGCTTTGCCCTTTTCCCAGTACTGCTTCCCGAAAAAACTAATCCTAACACAACCTAACCTAATCCATCCATTAAAATATGGTAAAACGTACACGTATATGCATAACATATTCTTTACATTTTTATACATAGTTTGTGAAAATTATGTAATACAACAATGAAAAACAATAAAACTGCTTGCAATATTTTTTGCATATAGTGTACATTGAAATATCGCAAACTGTATCTGCATTTGAATTCTTATATTGTTTTTCATTGACAAGTTATGATTAAAAATATAAAGAATAAGTTACGCATATACGTGTACGTTTTATCATATTTCAATAGATGAGTTACATTAAGGTTAGAGGGAGTTTTTTGGAGAAGGGATGCTGGGGGAGGAGTGGGGCTACTCCCCCGCCATATACGTGTACTGCTTACCATATTTCAATGTATACTATGTACCAAAATTACGTTCCGTTTATAGAATTTTTTTTCAATAACTTTTTAACAAACAATGAGCGCCGACTAAAACCATTCGAAGATTACTCGTTACAATATTACAATTAATAGGGCTTTGTTTTGATATCAGACATGTTCAACGAATAATTATAAAAATTTTTATTTATTCATATTTATAAGATGTCGTATACTATTTTACATTTCTTGACTTATTCCATTATTTTCAGTCTATTACTTCGCAGTTGTTGTATGAAAATATTATTAGAATCTGCAATCGAATAAGAAATATTCCAATGAATAATTTTTCATACATAATTATGTAAAATTATATAAATAATTATAAATAATTATATATTTATAAATAGTTATATAATTATATATAATTTTATATGATTATATATAATTATACATAATTATGTATGGACAAATTTTACATATAATTATGCATGAAAAATTTTTTATCGGGATATGAGCGTGTGATAGATGAATATGTGAATCGTCAATTTGATAGACCATGATCTTTTAGCATATTGGATATATATCTGAAGTGAGATTAAACTGACAATCTTAAACTGACAATTATTTGCACACCTTTGTCGTTATATATTGACACATGACATATTCCGCGTGAATCTTTTTTGTTGCCTTTATGGACAATTTACTGATTGTTTCGAGAGAGAAAAAAGAGTGTTTATTAAATATAATCTTTATAATATTCAGAATAAACTTGTTCATATAAAATAATACGAAATAAATTAAATACTTTTATATTACTGATATTTAATGAAATAATCAACTAGAATTAACTTTTCCGCATAAAGATTTATATAGTCTATTCATGTATAAATCTTTTTAGTTTTAATAGCTTTGCAGATGATGCTGCATTACTTAATTAAACCAGTTGCAGTTTTTTATGCTATCTATCTTAATTAGAATTAATAAATACTAAGTTGACGATTGTACCTGTATTTTACACCAACGTGCATGTAATATTATTACACCTGCTCCCGACATATTCCACGTGGATCTTTCCGCAAATTTGTGGGACACATAGCGGTTTGTTTCATAAGTAAACCTATGACAGTAGGAATCGGTCTAGGAATCGCCGCGAAACGTTTATTTATAACATGACCTGACAGCGTAATCAGTAAAGGTTGTGATATTCCCATTGATATCATCACGATAATCAAGCAAATGTTAAGGAATACTTTCATTGTGCTTTGTAAGAAAATCTGAGTATCTTCCACAAACTAAAAATTACAGAACACTTTATGTATGATTTTTCCATTTCTCCAGTTTTTCAAGATTCATGCAGTTTTTTTTCCATTCTTTTGATTTTGGTAAGTTTTCTATAAATATTTCTATTCCGCAATTTTCATACTTTTTAGTTTTCCAGTATTCACAATTTTTTTGCTTTTATGAATATATTAAAATATTTTAACACAGTTCTATATTTTTTCCATGCCTTTTTTTAATATGTATATTAGAGATTTTTTTAGCATTTATATGGACTTACCGCTTTCTGTTATCAGTTTCCTATATTTTTCTTCACTATGAGATTTTTTCCAATGCTTTTAATTACTTTGGAGGAGTGGATATGAATTGATCGTTTTCTGTCCTGCGTTTCGTATTTATAATCTACTCTAATCTCATCAATATTCGTTTCTATTGCGTAAAGTATTATTATTATGTTGCAGAAACCAGTTTGTGCTCAGTGTAATATTCTTTACATAAGACTTTGTTGTTGCTTTACGCGACATTCCATGCGGATCTTTTCGTTGACCTTGTGTAGAATGTACCGGGTATATTAAAGAAATGCTTATAAAGTAACTTTCACTTGCGATAGGCTCTCTTAAATCTTCTTGTGTGAATATATGTATATGATCACATGTCTCATATACAATTCATCTTGCTTCTTTCAGATGTGATTTGTACGTTTCAAGTGTATTATAATTATAAAATAAGTATCTGAATATCTAAATCATTTTCCTTTTGTAATTTATATAAATTAAGCTTTGTTATGTTTTCTACGTTACATTATTACAACAAACATTGTATATGAGCGTTAAAAATATGATTATTTTCGGTATACGTTATTATTAAAAATAAAGACGTATAACGGTATTTTTCGCTAGGCATTTGCTATTTATATTGTATTTAATACTCTTTTGTTTTCTTTTTCGTTTGATCAATTTAGTTATTTTCCTATGAAGAAAAACCGTGTTTATAAATCAGCACATTCTGTCTTCAATACGATATTATTATATTTAAAATTTATCAGTTAGTTGTGTTAGTGATCGAAGGATTGCTTAGCAAGAAAAATGCCAAAAACTGCGACATGTGTCAAATGATTATCATTTACGTTTACTCGTATATATATTTTCGAATGCTTGTGGATTATATTATTATATCTTCTAATATTTATGAGTTATATTATTCTTTTGTAGTTAAGTGATAATTATACATGCCTTATAAATATTTTCAGAGCAATATGTGCACGTACAGTACATAAAAATAATGTAAATGTTGATAATAAGTTTTAATAGTATGGTGTTTTTATCAAGAGTTTTTATGATATAAGAAAACATCGAATGATAACATTAGTTTTAATAAAACTCGGCGTCGTATAATGTTTTAGTTTTTTTTATACTGTATGAAAATTTTGGTTTAGTTATTCTGAAATAATAACAGGTTAACATATAAAATAACACAAAAATTGACATTAATCATGTTTATTTATATTTATTCATACATCTGTGGGTCGCTACATATTATCCTAAATCTCTTGAATTATCTCTTATATTATTATCTGTGTTAGTTCATGATGGTATCATAAAAGTTATCAATACTTTTGTGCCTGCGAGCAAATATATAATGTGAGAATACTGTAGGTAAATGTGTAAAATTTAATATCCGATAAATCAGAATAATCTTAAACTGATAATCACTTACTTACGTGCTGTTTACATATTTTACGATTATGCCCGTTCGCGACATATTCCTTGTGAGTCTTTCTTTTGTCCATTTGGGCATTTCACCTCACTTTTTGCAAAAGTATCTATAATACGTGGAGTAGTGTATATCAGAGGTGTTGATGCAATTTTTGATGTAGTTGGATACGTATAATGTCGCCGAAATATAGGATGGTTGGCGGTGAACTTTGGGGATCTTTCAAAGCTGTCCGATATTCCCAGTGTAAATATATTGATGATTATTAGAACGATCATTAAGAAACCATGAAGAAATGCCATTATTATGCTGTGTGACAGAACCTTACTAATTTCAAACTACCTAAATGTAAAAGAATTAAAATTAAATATTAAATATTAAACAATTAATTAAATATTAAAAAAATAATATGTCTGTTAGTAGCTTTAAAAATTTTAAAATAAATTGTTTCTTGTGGATTATTTTGACTTTCTTGTAATTACGCTATTTTTTCATTATTTATTAATTTTTGAACTGTTATATCGATTAATTTTGATGAAGTTTGTGAAGCAATGTTAATTTGAATTTGACATTGAAAAAAATAACTTTTCAAAAGTAATTTGATATTGTTACCCGTTACACAATAAATAAGATGAGAAAGTAAAGTTTTTATCTTTATCTTGATTCATTCTCAAAAATAAATTGTTCTTATTATCGTTATTCGAGAAGTAACGGGCAGTGATGTCATTTATACACTAAGAGAAAAATATAGTTGCCTTTGGCGTCAACTATACCTTTTTGTGATTTTAAGTACAAAAATAGTTAGAAAAACCATTGTTTTAGTAAGTATTATTAGAAAAATGCTTCTTCTAATTATTTGCTTTTATCAAGAGTTTCTATGACATAAGAAAACAGTGAATGATATTACGGCACTACACGGTCACTTACTTATGTATTACTTTGCGTATATTCTCTCCACACGCTGTAGTATGCTGTTCGGACGTACAAATATCACTGGTAATAGGTCATTTCCACAATTTCTGTTACTTTTTTCACCAAGTTTAAGAGCCCTCTTTTATATTATTTTCTGCTTCCCAATGCAAGTACATGTATTCTATATGCGCAAACCAACAATACAAGCGAGAATTATATCCGTTATCGTTACCTAAAGAAACGATACGTTATCATTACAATTACCAACGAGAAAGAAAAAAGTTTCATTAAGAAGAAAAGAAAAGAATTTCACTAAGAAGTTGTTGCTAATAATAATAATTTTTTACCGTTACGACGATTGAAATAATGCGCTACTTCTTGACTTTTCTTTAATCTTTCTAGTGTACGTTTCGATAAGTAAACATACATTGCGTATTATCCATCGAACGTCTGCTATTTATAGCTTTGAATCCTTTGAATTCTCTTCTGCATTACATTAATTTTATTATCGTTATGCAAAAAAACCGGTTTATTCATTCATGAATAAACCGGATTTTTTGCATAGCGATATATGATGGTACATCTGATGGTAAGCGCTTGGGAAAATTCCCATTGGTATTGCGCATACTGAATGTTATCAAGATAATTAACTATTAAGAATGTTTTCCTTGTGCCGTGCAAAAATTTTAGTTTAGTTATTCTGAAGTAATACTGAGGACTCACCTAAAATAACACAAAAATTGACATTAATCATGTTTATTTATATTTATTCATACATTTATGAGATTACTACATATTATCTTAATTAATACATATAATACATATAATTCTAATTAATTATTACATATTAACCTAATATAATCATATTACATATAATACATATAATCATAAATTACATATAATCCTAATTAATTATTACATATTATCCATTAATAAATTAACCGATTTTTTTGTATAACAGTAATAAAATTTATGTAATGCAGAAGAAGAATTCGGGGGATAAAAAACGATAATGACTTTAACTTCTTATTTTATTCATTGTGTAACGGGTAACAATAACAATCCTCTATCTATGATAAATACAATTAGTAATTGTACTGGTACTTGGCGACTTTAACATTATAATTAATGGAGTTTTGTTGTGATATCAGACATGTTCAACGAATCAAATTTTTATTTATTCATATTAATAAGATGTCATATATTATTTTACGTTTCTTGTCTTATTCCATTACTTCGAGTTTATTACTTCGCAGTTGTTGTATAGAAATATTATTGGAACCTGCAATCGAATAATATAATTTTTATAATATTCAGAATAAACTTGTTCATATAAAATAATACAAAATAAATGAAGTACTTTCATATTGTTGATATTTAGTGAAATGATCAACTAAAATTATCTTCTCCCCGTAAAGATTTATATATTTTAGTGGTGTATAAATCCTTTTAGTCTTAATAGCTTTATATATGATGCCGCATTACTTAATTCGACCAGTTGCAGTTTCTTATCTATCTATTTTAATTAGAATTAATAAATACTAAGTTGACGATTGTACCTGTATTTTACACCAACGTGCATGTAATATTATTACACCTGCTCCCGACATATTCCACGTGGATCTTTCTGATAATTTGGAGGACAAGTAGTAGCTCTTTCACGAACACCTACGATAGTAGGACGGGTATAAATAGGGTTGGGATAAATAGGTCTGGGATAAGTTGGCACATGAGTAACAGGATGTGGCGGCGTAATCGATAAAGGTTGTGATATTCCCATTAGTATCACTATAATTGTCAGCACCACAATCAAGTAAATGTTAAAGAGTATATTCATTGTGCTCTGTGAGAAAATCTGAATATTTTCTACAACCTAAAAATTAAGAAACGCTTGATGTATGATTTTTCTATTTCTCCAGTTTTCGAGATTCTTGTGATTTTTATTTTTTGATTCTTTTGATTTTGGTAAGTTTTTCATAAATATTTGTACTCCGCAAATTCCTTACTTTTTAGTTTTTCCAATATTCACATTGTTTTTGTTGTTTTTATGAATATATCTAAATATTTCAATACAGTTCTATATTTTTTCCATGTCCTTGTTTAATATATATATGAGTTTTTTTAGCATGTATATAGACTTACCGCAGTTTCTTCTATTTCTCTTGAATATATCTGAGATCTTCTCCGTTGCTTTTAATTATTTTGGAGGAGTGGATGTGAATTGACTGTTCTCTCTCCTGCGTTTCGTATTTATAATCTTCCATGATCTCATCAACTTGCATCTCTATTACGTGAAGTTTATTACTATTATCATTTATCATTATATTGCATAAACCAGTTTGTGCTCAGTGTAATATCCTTTATATAAGACTTTGTTGTAGCTTTCCGCAACGCATATTCCATGCGGATCTTTTCGTTGACATTGTGGAGAATTTACCGGTTATGTAAAATAACTTCCACTTCCGATAAACACTCTTAAATTTTCTTGTGCGAATATATGTTCTATGTCCATATACAACGCATAAAATTTATTTTGTGTGAATCAGGTGTGATTGATACGTTCTAAGTGTATTGTAATTATAAAATAAGGGTAATTATTGAGCATAGAGGAGGCAGATTCAATAATCTTGACCTTGATAAAGTCAAAGTCGTCAAAGTCACTGCCCTAAATAAAGTTCAAAAAGTTTTAGCTGGCAGTCATAGTTTAATAACAAGTTATTAACGGAAAAATTTACATTAGTACCAACACAGCATACATAAAGTGTAGTAAGTAAACGGTAAACGAAATATGGTAAACTACACGTATATGTGCGGGAGAGGGGCTCTCCCAGCACAGTTTCCCGAAAAAACTAATCCTAACCTAACCTAACCTAACCTATCTATTAAAATATGGTAAAACGTACACATATATGCATAACATATTCTTTACATTTTTATAAATAAATTGTGAAAATTATATAAAGCAAGAATGAAAAACAACAAAACTGTTTGCGATATTTTTTGCACATAGTGTACATTAAAATATCGCAAACTATATTTACATTTGTATTCTTATATTGTTTTCAATTGACAAGTTATGTATAAAAATATAAAGAATAGGTTGCGCATATATGTGTACATTTTATCATATTTCAATAGATGAGTTAGATTAGGGTTAGTTTTTTGGGGAAGGGATGCTGGGGGAGGAATGGGGCCACTCCCCCGCGCATATACGTGTACTGTTTAACATATTTCAAAATAACAGTTCAAATGCTAAAATAGTGAAAAATAGCATAGTTATGAAAAAGATAAAGAAATTCAAAAAAACGAATTTATTTAAAAAATTTAAAAGTTGCTGCACGACATACTATTTGTTTAATATAATTTTTTTTAGATTTTTTAGGTAGTTTGAAAATTAGTAAGGTCGCTCATTAATAGATTTATTATCAAATCGGTAATAAATTACTATGGCTCGTGTTATAGTCAAGTCTCAAGACAACACTTAACTCTTTCACTATAATGATAAGAAATATCATTTAAATCATGAGATTTCTTGCCATCGGTAGTGAAGAGATTAAGACTAGTTTGATCACGACTCTCTTATTCAATCAGCATTTCCTTAAGATCAGTAAAATTCATAATCATAATATAAAATCTTCGTGATGAGGCTTTTAATCAAGTAATTCTTATTTGATTCGATCTTGTCTTCGCGAAGTTGTATTTAAGATAATGCCTATATATTCTGAAGTCAGCTATTTTTGCAACATTTCCTTCAATAGGAACAACGTATTCAAAGACGCAGTTTCGTAAACTGCAATGCACCATTTTGTTTAAATTACATTAAATTACGTATCTAGAGAGCGTCTTGAAACCAAAATTCAGGTGATCTTTAAAATAAGATTCAACGGTGAATATGGTCCTATGTCTAAAATATGACTTTTAATTGCCAGTAAAGAGTGAATAAACGTGTTTTATCGCAATACGGAAAGAAATATGTATGAATTGAAAAATCCGCGTTAGAAAGTATCATATTTACACAATCCTCTATCTACGGTAAATAGAATTAGTAATTATACTTGGCGACTTAAACATTACAATTAAGGGAGCTTTGTAGTGATATCAGGCATGTTCAATGAAAAATTATAAAAATTTTTATTTATTCATATTAATAAGATGTTATATATTATTTTACATTTCTTGTCTTATTCCATTACTTCGAGTTTATTACTTCGCAGTTGTTGTATAGAAATATTATTGGAACCTGCAATCGAATAATATAATCTTTATAATATTCAGAATAAATTTGTTCATATAAAATAATACAAAATAAATTAAATACTTTCATATTGTTGATATTTAGTGACATGATCAATTAAAATTAGCTTCTTCCCATAAAGATTTATATATTCTAGTCGTGTATAAATCTTTTTAATCTTAATAGCTTTGTATATGATGCTGCATTACTTAATTCGACCAGTTGCAGTTTCTTATCTATCTATTTTAATTAAAAATAATAAATATTAAGTTGACGATTGTACCTGTATTTTACACCAACATGCATGTAATATTGTTACATCTCACGACACATTCCATTTGTATCTTTCCGAAAGTTTGTAGGACAAGTAGTGGCTCTTTCACGAACACCTACGATAGTACCAACGGGGCTGGGAGAAGTAGGGCTGGGATAAGTATATGTGGGAGTAGTATACGTGGGATAAGCAGTGCTGGGATAAGTAGGCCTGGTATAAGTAGGCCTGGGATAAGTAGGCCTGGGATAAGTTGACACATGAGTAACAGGACGTGGCGGCGATGCAGGTTGTGATGTTCCCATTGGTATCGCTATAATTGTCAACACCATGATCAAGCAAATGTTAAAGAGTATCTTCATTGTGCTCTGTGAGAAAATCTGAATATCTTCTACAATCTAAAAATTAAGAAATACTTGATGTATGATTTTTCCATTTCTCCAGTTATCGAGATTCTTGTGATTTTCGTTTTCCGATTCTTTTGAGTTTGGTAAGTTTTTCATAAATATTTGTACTCCGCAAATTCCTTATTTTTTAGTTTTTCCAATATTCACATTGTTTTTGTTGTTTTTATGAATATATCTAAATATTTCAATATAGTTCTATATTTTTTCCATGCCCTTATTTAATATGTATATGAGATTTTTCAGCATTTATACAGACTTACCGCAGTTTCTTCTATTTCTCTTGAATATATCTGAGATTTTCTCCGATGCTTTTAATTATTTTGGAAGAGTGGATATGGAATGACGATTCTCTCTTCTGCGTTTCGTTTTTATAATCTACTAAAATCTCATCAATATTCGTTTCCACAGTGTAAAGTTCATTATCGCCATGTTGCAGAAACCAGTTTGTGCTCAGTGTAATATCCTTTCCATAAGACTTTGCTGTTGTTTTACGCATCATATTCTATGCCGATCTTTTCGTTGATCTTGAGAATTTACCGGTTATACAGGGTATCTCACACTCTCTTCCAGGCATTTTGTGGTGACGTAGAAGAGGTTGAGGTGAACATAAAAGTCCTATACCGTTTTGCGATATTCGCAATAATTATCGAGATATTAATTGTAGAAAACTTGTAAATGATCATGCAGAATATGGTATAGAATGAGTTATAATAGCGACGACTGCCGTCGTGTACTTATACTTTAGGTCAAATTGAACAAAAAAGTTCTGTACCATTTTGCAAATAATCACATAGATTCTTAATTATTAATATATATATATATTATTTATTTTTCTCGTGTCATTCCATCGCTTCTTGTTTATCATTTGTGGTTTAAAAACTGATTTTTCAACAACGTTGGATTTAAATTAATATAATAGATTCACAAACTGCTTAAAAATTAATCGATATAACAGTTCAAAAGTTAAATAATGAAAAATAACATAATTATAAAAAAGACAAAGAAATCCAAAAAAAGAATTTATTTAAAAAATTTAAAAGTTGCAGCACGACATACTATTTGTTTAATATAATTTTTTTTACGTTTAGATATTTTGATAATTAGTAAGGTCGGTTATTAATAGATTCATTATCCAACCGGTAATAAATTACTATGGCTCGTGCTATAGTCAAGTCTCAAGACAACACTTAACTCTTTCACTACGATGATAACAAGTATCATTTAAACCATGAGAATTCTCGCCATCGGTAGTGAAGAGATTAAGACTAGTTTGATCACGACTCTCTTATTCAATCAGCATTTCCTTAAGATCAGTAAAATTCATAATCGTAATATAAAATCTTCGTGAAGAGGCTTTTACTCAAGTAATTCTTATTTGATTCGATATTGTCTTCGCGAAGTTGTATTTAAGATAATACTTATATATATATATATATATATATATATATATATATATATATATATATATATATATATATATATATATAT
>NW_022639490.1:748622-779961 GCF_010583005.1 Odontomachus brunneus | reverse complement strand
ATATATATATATATATATATATATATATATATATATATATATATATATATATATATATATATATATATATTCTGAAGTCGGCTATTTTTGCAATATTTCCTTCAATAGGAACAACGTATTCAAAGACGCAGTTTCGTAAACTGCAACGTACTATTTTGTTTAAATTACATTAAATTACGTATCTAGAGAGCGTCTTGAAACCAAAATTCAGGTGATCTTTAAAATAAAATTCAACGGTGATCTTTAAAATAAGAATTAACGGTGAGATTCAACAGCCTACGTCTAAAATATGACTTTTAATTGCCAGTAAAGAGTGAACAAATGTATTTTACCGCAACACGGAGAGAAAAATGTATGAATTAGAAAATTCGCGTTAGAAAGTATCATATTTACACAATCCTCTATCTACGGTAAATACAATTAGTAATTGTACTGGTACTTGGCGACTTAAACATTACAATTAATGGAGTTTTGTTGTGATATCAAACATGTTCACGATGAAGAATTATAAAAATTTTTATTTATTCATATTTATAAGATGTCATATACTATTTTACATATCTTGTCTTATTCCATTACTTCCAATCTATTACTTCGCAGTTGCTATATGTATGGCAATATCATTGGAACCTGCAATCGAATAAGAAATATATGAACGTGATAGATGAATATATGAATTGTCAATTTTGCTAGACTAGGTTCTTCTAATATATCGAATATATATTGGAAGTGAGATTAATAAATCGTAAACTGATAATTATTTGCACGCCTTTGTCGTTACATATTGTCACACATTCCACGTGAATCTTTTTTGTTGCTTTCATAGACAATTTACGTTATTTCGAGAAGAAAAATAGAGTTTATTAAATATAATTTTTATAATATTCAGAGTAAACTTGTTCATATAAAATAATACAAAATAAATTAAATAATTTCATATTGCCGATATTTGGTGAAATGATAAAATAGAATTAGCTTCTTCGCGTTAAGATTTATATATTCTATTCATGTATAAATACTTTTAGTCTTAATAGCTTTGTATATGATGCTGCATTACTTAATTCAATCAGTTGCAGTTTCTTATGCTATTTATATTAATTAGAATTAATAAATAGTTGACTAAGTTGACGATTATACCTGTATTTTACACCACATGCATGTATTATTGTTATATTTGCTCACGACATATTCCTTGTGGATTTTTCCGATAATTTGGGGGACAAGTAATGGTTTTTTGAAGAACACCTACGACAGTAGGAACCGGAACCGGCAAATAATTACGATTTATAACAGGAACTGACGGCGTAGGCAATAAAGGTTGTGATATTCCAATTGGTATTGCTATGATTGTCAGCATCATAATCAAGCAAATGTTAAAGAATATTTTCATTGTACTCTGTGAGAAAATCTGAATATCTTCCACAACCTAAAAATTAAGAAACACTTGATGTATGATTTTTCTATTTTTCCAGTTTTCGAGATTCTTGTGATTTTCGTTTTTCGATTCTTTTAATTTTGGTAAGTTTTCCATAAATATTTCTACTCCACAATTTTCATACTTTTTAGTTTTTCCAATATTTACATTTTTTTTTATTTTTATGAACATATCTAAATATTTTAACACAATTCTATATTTTTTCCATGCCCTTGTTTAATATGTATATTAGAGTTTTTTTAGCATTTATACGGACTTACCGCAGTTTCCTATATTTTTCTTGAATATGAGATCTTTTCCAATATTTTTAATTCTTTTGGAGGAATGGATGTGGATTGACCGTTCTCTCTCCTGCGTTTCGTATTTATATTCTACAATAATCTCATCAATATTCCTTTCTATTGCGTGAAGTTTATTATCATCATGTGATGATATAATATTATGTGCGTGTTGCAGAAACCCGTTTGTGTAATATTCTTTCCATAAGACTTTGCTGTTGCTTTACGCAACACATTCCATGCGGATCTTTTCATTAACCTTGTGGAGAATTTACCGGTTATATAAAAGAAATGTTTATGAAGTATCTTTTACTTCCGATAGGAGGTCTCTTAAATCTTCTTGTGTGAATATATGTTCCATGTCCAGATGTATCATATAAAACTTATCTTCTGTCTATCAGGTGTGATTTGTATGTTCCAAGTGTATTGTAATTATAAAATAAGTGTTTATTGATTGTTAGATAATAATTATTGGTTATCGCGTTCGATTTTTTTTTATATATTTGATGTCTAGCTGAAGAAATGAGATTTTATTTCGATATAAAAACAAGTTTGAAAAATACTTCTAAGAAAATTAATATTTTTCAATTATATTATATTTATAAGCATATATATTATTTTATATTTCTTGTCTCATTCCATTGCTTCTGCTCTATCATTTGGCAAGTCATGTTTTATGAAAATATCCAGTATTGTTGGAACTTGCAACTAAACAGAAAATGTACAAATGTGATAAATGAATATATAAATTGCTAATTTTGATAGATCAGAATTGTTCGTATACAAATATATTTCTCGTAATTAAGTCTGGCAAATCTTAAATTATCTGCATTCTTTATGCTGGTATGCGATATAATCTACTTAAAGTTATAATCTTCTCTTTGCCTAAATGGACAATTCTGCGATGCTTTTTGACGGGTATCTATAAAATAGCCAAAAAATCCCCTAGACATTCCAAAATTTCTTTGAATTGATGGATATATTCTATATTTGAATTGATTATGTAAAATTTGTCTTTTGCTTAACAGGTGGTTTGGACACTCCTAGTGTTATTAAACTTACTGCGAATATTAAGAAAACACGAAGAACTTTCATTGTACCGTGTGAGAATTCTTTTTAATTATTACAACACCTGAAAAACATAAAATTTTTACTTGAAATATCTATTTCTTCTTAAGTAAGTTTTTGTTTTTTTTGGAATAATTGAATAAAAATTTCTTCTGTCAAATCGCCTGAATTATATATCTTCTGAATACTTTTATCATTTTTTAACTTTCTATTTACAATTTTTTAAACAATTTTTTACAATTTTTCTGTTTACAATTTTTTATCTGTACTATTTCTTATATTACTGAAAATTTTTACACTTCTTGAGCTGAATGCAGGTTTTTGCATCTAGTGTTAACATCTTCTTTTTTTAGTTTACATAAAATAAATTTTATACCGTTTGTAATTTATCACAAACGTATTGCAAATGTTGGTATTTTTGACTTCGCTCAACAAATGAAAATACGATTTGTCTCACGTGCGAATATTTATAATACGTTCTAAACTTTCCCCCTTCTGTTCATATTTTATAAGCTGTATTATCGTTATATGAAAAAGAACTGGTTTTATAAACACGCGTATTCTATTCTTAGTATTACTACGTCTGATAGTTGTACATGAAGGCTAAGTAAGGCATTATCATTTGTATGCTAATGTTTTGCGAGGGATTTGATCACTTTTTGTTCGAAAATAATTATACAGTTTTTATTTTCGAATATTTTTTATATTGATTATTTGTAAGAACCTTCAAAATGGACTTTCACTTTATGAATTGATCGAAGCTTCCATGAAAAGCTGCTTTCGAATATAATCATTCTAACGCAGGCTCCAATCAGTCTAAACAATCTATAACTAAAATTCAAAGACATGAGTATTAAATGTTTTTCTTCTAAAATACATATAAAAAAAAATGATACGAACGCTTTGGATCAGTCAAAATGTTTGTTTCGATTTTTTAATCAAATTTGATTTTATTGCATTTAATTGAAGAAAATTATTCATTTTTTAAATATTAATTTTCTAAATGATTATAATCGGAAAAGTATTGTTTTTGCAATGGTATGTAATATATAAACAAACGTAATTGGCATTTCCATTTATATTATATCTGAATGCCACTTATTGAAAACCGAACAAAACTTTTGCTAGACTCAATGCATTGATTTCTAACGAGTTTTAATAGATTAGAATATTTCGTATGCCATCTTATCTGTTAAAACATCTCTGATATTTCAATAGTCATATTAATAGCGACATTATCGTTATTAACAACACTATTGAGACAACATAAAGAAATATTTTTATTGTCTAAGACTAAACATTCTTCATTGTCTAAAACTTAAAGCATAAGAACTTGAAGAGTAAAATTGTTTTTAATAATATCTTGATTTACAGCGTTTATAACTTCCAATTTTAGTGTATTATTACCACACTTGTTTGTAGAATATTGGTGAAAAATTTTATATTGCAGCAAAACACAAAAGAGCAGCAATATATTGTTTATTAATCAAATCGCAATTTTATTGATCTTTCGGTTTTTTGCTTTTTATTTCGTATCTCCTTTTTTGGATTCTTTTTTTTATCACAGTTATTAGAACAATACATGCGCGCGCCATATAGCTAATAAAAAACAATAAAAAATGTAAAATAAAAATTAAGTAAAAATTAAATTAAAATATACTTTAATTAATTAATAATTATAGGGAGAGACAAGAAGAGACGGGAAGATACAGGGAGAGGCAGGAAGAGACAGGGAGAAACAGAGAGAGAGAGAGAGGGGGAAAGACAGGGAGAAATAGGGAGAGATAGGGAGAGACAGGGAGAAACAGGGAGAGACAAGAGAGGCAGGAGAGACAGGGAAAGACAGGGAGAGACAGAGAGAGACATATCTCTTTTGTATTTTTTTTTGTAACTTAACCAACGCGATGACAGCTATTTGTCTGGTAATTTGACAGGCGCAAACGACATGAAGCAAGCCGCAGTCCACATGAAGTGAGCTAAGCGAGAAAACCAATCAGCATCGCGGAAAAGCGGCAACAATCAAATCTCTTACATGCCTTCTTTTAGAGAGGATTATTACACCTGCGGATCTCATATATTTCACTTTCATTCGTTACATTCACTGTGTTGTCTGCCACAGCAAACGTTTTTCCATTTTCCTCTATTCATATATACACATTCCGATGACTTAATCAACTGCATAAATGTGTCTTTAGTTCTTCCTAGTAAAAGCTTTTATTATTTCTATTATTTAAGTATATGTAAATTGAAATGTTATTAATCGTTTAGTTCATCATATATGCACATTATAAAGTAAAAGTTAAAAGTATCCTTTGGAACGCGGAATTACTTGTCGTGATTCAAGAACATGATTAATAAATATCAGTGGATAAATCACACGATATACATTGTTTAGCTACACAATGTAGGCTACACGATTGAAGGCTACAACGACTAATGAATATCAGTGGAGTAAATCACACGATTTGTTGTACACATTGTTTGGAAAAGAATATAAGTTTAATATGAAAAAAATGAAATTACCATGTAATTATAAGGATGTGATAATTTGACAAATTAATGAGTATTATACAAATTCGTCAATTTTTCGAACATTATTTTATCAAGTCACATTTCCAGCTAATACAAATCTTATGGTCAAAGGCGTTTTAAAAATAACATTATGCCTAGATCAGTGGCGTAGCCAGAAAAAAGTTTCGGGGGCTGTTTTTATTTTATTTTTGACGAGCAAAAAAGGTCATTCAAAAAAATTTTTCTCACACTTAGCGTAACTCAGAAAATTTATTTCGGGGGGGAACTGCAGCCTCCTTAGCCCCCCCTGGTTTCGCCACTGAGATCAATGAGAAACAGATCACTATATGTTGATAAACACAGGCTGCGATTATACTCGAGTAAGCAAAGTAACGGAAAGATAAAGATACAATATTATATAAAGGTATAATCTCCAATATCCTTGCAATTATTTATTTATTTTTAAGAAATAATTATATGTACTTACACTATTCATAAATATTTGCATATTTATATAAAAATAATAAATAAATATACAAAAATAAATTCTATGAAAATAAAACTCAAAAATTTTTTATATAAATGAAAGTAGCTAAATCAAAATAGATAAATTTTCTTAAAAAACATTCTGGAAGATATTTTTGAAAAATTTTTTAGAAAGATTGTATAGCAAATTTTTTTTATTCAATTTGCTTTTTTTGTCTTTATAAATTAATACGTATATTTTTTAGAAGTTTATTGATTTTTTTGGACATATTTATTTACCTTTTTTGATTCCTATAATTTCTTTTCAAAATAAAATTGTATATATATTTTTGTTTTTTATTATAATGTATATCTTTTCATTGGTACTCAGATATTTACAGAAAACTTCTATTTTCAAGCTGTCACTTCAATTTATTCTACTTTCTCTTGATTTATTTCTTGCCGTTTTCTAATGTTTTCATTCATACGCACTTATCACCTTAAAAATTTTTAAATTAGTTTATCAATTAATTCCGAGGGATCTACAGGAAGACACAACACCGACATCAATTGTGAAAAAACTTTTCTTAGCACAATTTCATACATTCATTATCTTGTATTTCATTGATTATTTCATTGTCTTATTATATTACTTATAGATCATGATATTATAGAAGTCACTCATATTCTTGAATCTGCGAACACAAAATGTCAAAACGCAGAAATGTGAATATATCTTGCAAGAAGTTCCGAAATATTAAAATCTCTCATGCCATACTCATTTATTTCAATGTTTCTATGCGATTATCATATATTAATTATCTTTGATTTTTCATAGTAATTATTTGTTTCGCATTCATTAAATACTGACGTACGTAACTTAGAAAGTTTGCGTTTAATAGCCTAAATATATTAAAAAAACTTTAATATTTTCATGTTTAATAATGTCGCTGATACTAAAATTAGTTGAAATGACATGCGAAATCCGCAAACATGACTTCTACTTCTAGCAGTTCTATGTGTTATGATACATTGCATTACTTGAAATAGTAATACTTGAATTTTTTTGTACTGTCTGTCGCGTGATTAAGAAATTCACGAGAGGCAATCGTAATTGATTTGATGGATATACCTGTACATCTTCACTGTTATACTCTATCGCGACATATTCCCAATCTATCCTGTTGTTGACCCAATAGACATGGATTTCTGGTTTTATCAGGAAATGTTATGATAGCAGGAAACTGCAAAAATAAACTGCTCGTCTCGTAACCAGGGGTAGTGATTTGCGCATATGGGAAGGTACGTTCGGGCATTCCCAGTGACATTGCGATGACGGTTGTTAGCATGATTATTAAAGAGATATTATGAAGTGTTTTCATGGCGTGCCGCATGAAAATTTGACTATACTTTTCGTGACCTAAACATTAGAAAAAAAATTATATCAAGTACGACTTATCGTTTTCCTCGCCCTTCTTTCCTCGTATAAATTTTTTGTACGCGATCTTTCCGATTCTTGTACAACTTTATCACTTCTAATTTATCTTTTCTCGCTCCCCTGAACATTCTTCAATGTTTCAAAATGCAACCACAATATTTCTCTTCAATATCTCCACGTCAAAGTTTCTTACAGTTTTACAGACTTACCGCGATTTCCTCTGTTTTTCTTAAGTTCGGGCCTTTATCGTTTCACGAAATAAACATATATAGTCAATTCTTTCCTGCGGGTCGTCTACTTATATTCTCATGCTCTTCGCATTATGCAAAGCTTCATTATATTATCATATAAAAAGAACCGGTTATAAGCTAAAGTGTTCCCTAATACGCATGAGGAAGTCACGTACGAAGGTTAAACAGATAATTATGACTGAGTCGCTCGTATAACGGGATGCTTAAAAAATATTATCTTTATTTTTAGCTGCGCGCATCTTCAGAAGATAATTATATACTTAATGTTGATAAATATTTCTAGAGACATTACAAACGGGAACAGAAAGTAAGGTTACAAAACTATATAAATTTAAGCTGATCAGTTCAGTTAGAAAAGTTAAAAAACGCTGATCGATTGTTTCATTGCTTTCAATGCATCTCTTAAGATGCTTATCGACGCTTATTGCACATTTCTTCAACTAAACATAATTCGACTTCTTATACATTTTATGCATCATGATGCAATACTCTGGCTGCATTAGAAAATGAATAAATATGCTGGCTATGAAATAAAGTATAAATGTGTTACTTTCACGTAATGGCAGGTAGAGAACTAATTTTGGCCGCAAATAAATTTGTTTAACAATAGAAAACGATGTTAACATAGAGTAAAATTGAAAGCGAAGAGGGAGATACCGCGTAAACAACATTATGGAAGAATAATGAAGCGTGTTTATCCTGCTCAAGTTCTCGTCTAACTGCGTTTGTTTTTAACTGCTGGATGACTGCGCCTTTTAGCGGATTCATAGGAGAAAAGCGCTGACGCATTATTAAAAAGTATAACTTAATTTATTTGTTTGAAGACCATACATATAATGTATGGACTGAAATATGTATGTAAACTGTTGCTGAATCTCTAAGCTTTTTTTCATGAAAAGTGCTATTGAAAAGTCAGTATTTATTTGTCACATGGATATGTCTAAGCTAAAATATGATTTATTCCATAATTCTCTCTTTTTCTCTCATTATATTTTTATGTATAACATGTAATATAATTTAAATAAACAGGCATTGTATGTAGTACTAATAAGGTGAATTTATTGAAGTTTCGTCGGTACACAAAATATTTTTGTCATTATGTTGTGCTGCGGTGACGATACTTTGGAATTTTACCGTGCATCCGGTTTTCAACTGAAATACTATTGCCGAAATATTGATATCTTTGGGCTTGTAAACAAACATAAAATATATATGTTGTATTTCCTGGAAAAATTCGTCGCAAATCTACATGAAATTTTTTACAGAACTGAAAAGAAATCTTTAAAGAAAATAAATCTTGTGTAAAATAAGATTATATCTAACTATAAATTTATATCTAACTATAAACGTGAACTGAGATTAATCGGCATCAGTACCATTTGCTTTTTCATACATGAAACTATAGTAATTTTCTTAAAGTATCTAAAAAAAGAGAGGCGGAAAAATTATGTAATCAAATATATATAATGGTAACATTCTTACATTGATGTTAAGTAAAATATTTACATTCTTTAATGTAATAATGTTACCGCGCGTAGATGTTGGTCCGAATGACGCAATTTCTGTATTGTGAAGGAGGAAAAATGCATATTAACTTGTAATTTTCCGCGATTGAAGGTTACACTTGTGAAAAAATAAATATCAGTGAAGCAAATAGAAGAACTTATACCCGGTATATGCACTGAAAGCATAAAGAAACTACCCAGATAGTACAGAAAATTAAAAAAAAATTCAGTCATATGTCACCAGTTGTAAGTTCATTTCTAAATGCAAAGAATTTTTTTTACTGAACTGAATACTGAAGAATTCTCTTTGCATCTAAAAATGAACTCGGAATTGGTGACATATGACTAAATTCTTTTGAATTCTTTTTAAATTCCCTGTGCTATCTGAGTATTCTCTCCTACTGCTTTTTATACAGGTTGTCTAAAAAATTGTTTAATATGTACAAGTATAATGTAAAAAAAAAGTTATAAATTATCTGATAAATTGATATTATTTAGATTCTCATAGCAAAATTTGGACAATTTTGCAAAATTGCAATCAACTGTAGGCAATGGTAATTTTGCAAATTCTGTTATCTTTATTCACGAACACTATTCCACTAACTCACATGTCCAGTTCATATCAGTATCATGGTTGAAGGCGTTTTAAAAATAATCCAACTAGCTCAATGTGAAATAGTCCGCTATATGTCGGTAAATATGGTTTTTGTTTTTAGACGTGCAAGAATAGCAATGAAATGTATTAGTAAAGTAAGTTCTTTTTCTTTCTCCCATTATATTTTTATGTATAACATGTAATATAATTTAAATAAACACGCATTGTAGAACTAATAAGGTAAATTTATTAAAGTTTCGTCGGTACACAAAATACTTTTGTCATTATGTGGTTGTGCTGCGGCGACGATATTTTGGAATTCCTGTGCATCCAGTTTTCAGCTGCCATTGACAAAATACTTATATCTTTGGGCCTGTAAACAAATATAAAATATACTTGTCGTATTTTCGGGCGGAATTCGTCGCAAGCCGAAATATAATTTTTGACAGAACTCAAAAGGAATTTTTAAGAAAAATAAATCCTGTCTAAAATAAGATTATATCTAATTATAAATCTAACGTGTTTTCAGATAAATCGGAACTAGTAGAACTTGTTTTTTCATAGATGAAACTAGCATAAATTTACTTTAAAGAAAATGCGCATTTTACTGGTCATTCTTATTATTATTTATATAATATATATTACATACGAATTATTAATATATTAATATATTAGAATATTACTAATATAATTAATAATTATATTGTATTAATTCTAATATATCTTAATAATAATATATATGTTAATGACTATACTATAATATAACAAAATGCTGCTAATAATTATTATTTGTCAGTTTACTTTAATTTATAACATTTTAGGAAGTCAATATAAACTACATTTATAAATATACTTAATTCATTATATTTTCTTAAAGTATCTGAAAAAGAGCGAGAGGGAAAAATTGTGTAATCAAATATATAATGGCAATATTATTACATTAATATTAAGTAAAATATTTACACTCTTATAATTACATGCAACCTCAGTTTCTGTGGAATTTATCTTTAAATTGCGCGCTGTGTTTCAAAGACTTTATAAAACGTAAATGCGCATTATTCAATCTTGTCACTTAGAACTTCTGTTTGTTAAGATTATATTATCTGTTACAATTAAACACATTCCTTGATAGTTAAAAATATATCAATACCTGTCAACTCTGCATCATCAGGCATCTGTTATTGGTATGCTGCCTCTGTTGTTTGGGACACGGTTGTATTTTTCCGGACCCCAACTTAAAATAGGACTCCATACTCGTGCTGGTCTCATAGGCCGATACGTGCTTCGTTCGTTAGGCTGATTGTTCAATAACGGATTATTCATTTGCTGACAAAGCTCCTCTGGCACTAAAGTGAGTACCATTATCACTAATAGAATACAGGCGAAAGATTTCATCTTGCAGCAATACAAAAGAGCAACACGGATTTTGTTTATAAACTGAATCGAATTTCGATCGATCCTTGCGTTTTCAAAACTTGGTATCTTTTTTTTTTAGATTTCTTCCTCTTAATTATCTCAAATTAAAGTAATATATCCGCGCACCTCACTTTACTTTACTTTAGCTCGTGTTCGTTATACTATCCACTACACCGAGTGTTTGCCGCTGTTCTAATGCAAGCTTCCTATTTATAACATAGATGTTGGTCCGGATGACGCAAATCCTGCCTTATGAAGCAGGAAAAATGCAGATTAACTTGTAATTTTCCGCGATTGAAGGTTACACTTGTAAAAAAATAAATATCAGTGAAGTAAATAGAAGAACTTATACCCGGTATATGCACTGAAAGCATAAGGAAACTACTCAGCACAGAAAATTCAAAAAGAATTCAGTCGTCACCAATTCTAAGTTCATTTCTAGATACAAAAAGAATTCTTTTTACTGCTCTGAACATTGAAGAATTCTCTTTGCATCTGAAAATAAACTCAGAATTGGTGACAAACCACTGAATTCTTTTGAATTCTTTTTGAATTCTCTGTTCTACCTAGATATCCTCTCCTATGGCTTTTTATACAAATTGTCTAATAGGTACAATTGTAACGTAAACAAAAATTATAAATTATATTTATGTAAATTAATATTTAATTTTTCACAGCAAAATTTGGATAATTTTGCAAAACTACAATCAGGTGTAGGCAATGGTAATTTTGCAAATTCCGTTATCTTTATTCACGAACATTATTCTACTAACTCACATGTCCAGTTTATATCGGTCTTATAGATTGAAGGTGTTTTAAAAATAACACTCCAAATAGATCAATGTGAAATAGTCCACTATATGTCGGTAAATACTGGTTTTTGTTTTTAGTCGCGCAAGAATAGCAATAAAATGTATTAGTAAAGTAAATAGGTGTTATAAACTAAGTGTTAAAGAAGGTGATATAAGCTCTTCTTGTCTAGTGTCTTCTGTCCCTCTCGCTAACGTATTATTAAAAAATATAATTTAATTTATTTATATGAAGACCATACATATAATATATGGGACTAAAATACGTATGTAATATATTTAAAATATATGTATGGAAATTGTTGTTGTAAATCTCTAATCTTTTCTTAATGAAAAATATCATTAAAAAGTCAATATTTCTCTATCACATAGATATGTCTAAACTGAAATATAATTTATTGCATAGTTATCTCTCTTTCTCTTATTATGTTTTTATGTATAACATGTAATATAATTTAAATAAACATGCTTGTATGTAGTACTAATAAGGTCATTTTATTGAAATTTCGTCGGTACACAAAATATTTTTGTCATTATGTGGTTGTGCTGCGGCGACGATATTTTGTAATTCTACTGTGCATCGGGTTTTCAGCTAACATTGTCGAAATTCTGAATTTTGGGCCTGTAAACAAACATAAAATATATTTGTCATATTTTCGAGCGAAATTCCTTGCAAGTTAGAATATAAGTTTTAACAAAATTAAAAAAAATCGTTAAGGAAAATAAATCCTGTGTAAAATAAGATTATATATAATTATAAATCTAACGTAATTTTAAATAAATTGGCACCAGTAGCACTCGCTTTTTTATATATGAAAATAGCGTAAATTTACTTTAAAGAAAATGCGCATTTCACTAATCATTATTATTATTATTTATATAATAAGAATAATAATATAATAATAGTATATTACATATTAAATTATTAACATATTAATATATTATTAATACAATTAATAATTATATTTTATTAATTCTAATATATCTTAATAATAATATATATGTTAATGACTATACTATAATATAACAAAGTGATGTTAATAATTGTTATTTGTCAATTTACTTTAATTTGTAACATTTTAGGCTGTGAAGCCAAGATAAACTACATTAACAAATATAGTTAATTCATTATATTTTCTTAAAATATCTAGAAAAGAGAGAGAAGGAAAAATTATGTCGTTAAATATGAAAAGGTAACATTTTTACATTATTATTAAGTAAAATATTTGCACTCTTATAATTACATGCAAACTCAGTTTCTGTGAATATAATCTTTAAATTGTGCTTGAAGGACTTTGTGAAACGCAGACGAACATTATTCAATCTTGTCGCTTGGAACTTCTGTTTGTTAAGATTTTATTATTTGTTACAATTAAACACATTCCTGGGTAGTTAAAAATATATATCAGTACCTGTCAACTCTACATGTTGCCCGCGCCTGTCATTGGCATCCCGCCTCCGCGGTTGTAGTAACCCGGACCCCGTCTTAAAATAGGTCGACGCCAACTTCCTGTTCCCATAGGCCGAAACATGCCTGGCTGATTCATGCCTGGTCCCATAGGCTGATTCATGCCTGGTCCCATAGGCTGATTCATGCCTGGTCCCATAGGCTGATTGCTCGGATTATTCATTTGCTGGCAAAGGTTCTCTGGCACTAAATTGAGTACCATTATCACTAATAGAATACAGGCGAAAGATTTCATCTTGCAGCAATACGGATTTCGTTTATAAATTGAATCGAAATTCGATCGATCCTTGCGTTTTCAAAACTTGGTATTTTTTTCTGGATTTCTTCTTCTTAATTATTTAAAATTAAAATGCTATATCCGCGCGCACTTCACGTATCTTCACTTTACTTTAGCTCGTTATGTTTGTTATACTATCTACTGCACCCAGTGATTTGCCGCTGTTCTAACGCGAGCTTCCCATTTATAACATAGATGTTGCTCCGGATGACGCAATTTCTGCATTGTGAAGGAGGAAAAATGCATATTAACTTGTAATTTTCCATGACTGAAGGTTACACTTGTGAAAAAATTAATACTAGTGAAGTAAATGGAAGAACTTATACTCGGTATATACACTGAAAGCATAAAGAAACTATCCTCTTTTGTGGAATTTTATACAGTTTGTCTAAAAAATTGTCTAAAAAGTATAAGTTTAATGTAAAAAAAATTATAAATTATCGAATAAATTGATATTATTTATATTCTCATAGCAAAATTTGGACCATTTTGCAAACTGCAGTCAATTGTAGGCAATGGTAATTTTGCACATTCCGTTACCTTCATTCGCGAACATTATTCCACTAACTCACATATCCAGTTTACATCGATCTTATGGTTGAAGGCGTTTTAAAAATAACACTGCATCCAGATCAATGTGAAATAGTCCACTATATGTCGGTAAATATTGGCTGCTGTTTTCAGTCGAGCAAGAATAGCAATGAAATGTACTAGTAAAGTAAACAGGTATTATAAACTAGGTGTTAAGTAAAGTTGATACAAGCTCGTGTCTCTTGTCTCTTTTCTCGTGAATTCAGTTTTAAATGTTTTGTTTGTATAGAAATTTATATTCCCCGAGTGTGAAACTATTCCAAATACTTATTTCGTTCATTGTATACAAAGATTGTGGTAATGAATACATTTGCTATTACGTTGTATAAAATGTTGTTATTAAGTACATAAGTGGACTAAACTGCACAGGAAAGTCTTTACTCGTCCCGTGATGATGGTAAAAGTTATTAATAAATAAACTGATGAATATGAGTAAATGAATGTTCGACGAAATGCTAGCTGATGCTTTCGTATAGGCACGGCTCAAAAACCATGTTTTATATCCTTTCTGCTGAAAGACGTTTTATTTCTATCACGTGGGCATATGCAAATTAAAATGTTATTTATCCTGAAGTTTATTATATACGCGCATATTTGGGAATGTAATTTAAATACTCACGTATCGTGACCAGATTTAATAACATAAATTTGCTGAAACTTCGTTGATATGCAGAATATTTTTACTCTTGCGCGGTTATCGCCCCAATGATGTTTTAGAGCGTAACCTCGCATTTGGTTTTTCCTGACATTGCTGGAATGATATTTGCAAACATACATAAAATACGCATGTCATATTTTCAAAAGAAATCCGTGACAAACCTATATGTAACTTTTCAAGAGGTATTACTTATAGAGTTAACAATAAATTTTTAGGGACAGTAAACTGTATAAAACAAAATACAAAAATTGCCTTTTCATAAATTATGATAACGTAAATTTAAATCCAAAAGGGAGAATACATATTCTTTATTAATTATTGTAAGTTAGTTTACTTAAGTTTGTAACATTTAAGATTGCTAAGCCAACATCATCGGTATTAATAGTTGCAGTAAATTTGGTAACTGCATTTTAAGGATCTGTTTAAATATATAACCAAATAATGATTTTGAACATATCGTATACATATTAATATTAAATAAAATAAACTTCACATATAATCACATATTCACAAAATTAGTTTTCGTAAAAGCTTGTAGCTACATTGCGCGCTATCATAATGATTTAATAAAATACTATTGAGCTTCATTTAACCCTTTCGCTATTAATGTTGCTTTTGAAAAGTTTATTTTTGTTTCTGCAATTAAAATTTATCTGTTCTGTGCAAGCTACCATATGCAATAAAAAAATGTTGAAAAAATTTTGTGAATCTGATTATGATTTAAAATTTTGTTTTCATAATGAAATCAATGTCACCTTGAATTTTTTAAATGGTACCTTGCAATTTTTTTCATAATATCGTAGGGAATTTTAAGACGCACTACATATAAGAAGTATAATTTTTATTAAAATTTAATATCAAATTGGCAGCATTATTTTAAATAATAGTACTTACAAGTTCTGACTAGATATATGAAGCGTAATTCATCCTCTCCACGTTCTCGTCTAACTGCGTTGGTTTTTTATTGCTAGATGATTGCGCCTTTTAGCGAACTCGCAGAAGAAACGCTCTGACGCATCAGTAAAAAATAGAATTTAATTTATTTGTATGAAGACTATACATATAATGTATGGGATGGACTAAAATATGTATGTAATATGTTTGATAAATATCTGTATGATAACTGTTGCTGTGAATCTCTATTCTTTTCTTAATGAAAAGTGTCATTGAAAAGTCAGTATTTCTCTATTACACGGATATATCTAAATTGAAATATGATTTATTGCATAGTTCTTTCTCTTTCTCTCATTATATTTTTATGTATAACATGTATTATAATTTAAATAAATACGCATTGTAAGCAGAACTAGTAAGATGAATTTATTGAAGTTTTGTCGGTACACAAAATATTTTTGTCATTATGTGGTTGTACTGCGGCGACGATATTTTGGAATTCTACCGAATTCTTCATCCAGTTTTCGGCTAAAATACTATTACAGAACTACTGATCTCTTTGGACCTGTAAACAAACAAAATATACATATTGTATTTTCTGAAAAAATTTATCGTAAACCAAAATGAAATTTTTTACAGAACTCGAAAAAATGTTTAATAAAAATAAATCCTGTGTAAAATATATAATTATATCTAATTATAAATCTAACGTGATTTTAGATAAATCGGCATCTGTTCCACTGATTTTTTTACACATGATAGTATAAATATACTTTTAAAAAATACGCATTTTTACTAACTATTATTATTATTTAAATAATAATATTAATATAATAATATTATATTATATATTAATTATTAATATGTTGATGATTGTATTCATAATTCTAATATATCTATTAATAGTATTATATATATGTTAATGACCATATTACAAATAAAATTTTAAATGAATTATTAATATAAGTACTATTAATAATTATTATTTGATAGTTTACTTTAATTTATGTTGTTAAGCCAATGTAAAATTTTATTTTATTTATAATAATTATTATAATTATAATTATTATGAAAGAGATAATTGCGTAGTGCCACTTGAAAAATTCAAGTAAACGACATTAACAAACATATTTATTATATTTTCTTAAAGTATCTGAGAAAAAAGGGAAGAAAAATTATGTAATCAAATATATAATTGTAATATTATTACACTAATAATAAATAAAATATTTACACTTTTATAATTGCACGCAAACTCAGTTTCTGTAGAATTTGTCTTTAAATTGCGCACTGTACTTCAAGAACTTTGTGAAATGCAAACGCGTATTATTTAGTCTTGTGGCTTGGAATTTCCGTTTGTTAAGATTATATTATCTGTTACAATTAAACACATACTCTGACAGTTAAAGATGTATATCACTATCTATCATATCTTGCAGGGCGACGACATCTTCCCATACTCAGCTTCTCACCTTTGGGGCACGGCGGTCTTATATTTGAATTCACGTCTGCACGACTGAATGGACATATACCTAATGGCATTCTTGGCCGTTTTCTCGGTACTTGTTTCCGTCTGTCATCACGACTCTCAAAGGTCTTCTGACACTAAACTGAGTATCAATAGCACTAACAGAATACAGACGGAAAATTTCATCTTGTAGCAAAAGAGCAACACATATTTTATTTGTAAATTGAATCGAAATTCGATTAATTTTTGTGTTTCCAAAACTTCGTATCGCTTTTTCTAAATTTTTCCCATTTAATTATCTCAAATTAAAGTATGATATCCGCGTACTTCACGTATCACTTACTTTACTTTGGCTTGTTGTATTCGTTATCCATCATACCGAGTAAATGATATTCTAACGCGTGATCCTACTTATAATATAGAAGTTGCTCCGTTTCTAAGCAATTTCCGACGTAATTTCTAAATTATAGAGCAGGAAAGATGCAAATTAATATGTGCCGTTACAAGTCGTGATTGATGGTAATGAATATCAGTGAAGTAGATAGGAGAACTTATACCTGGCATATGCATTAAAACTATATTCTCCCCTGTAGTTTTTTTATAGATAATCTAAAAGATTGTCCAAAAAAAAAAACAAATTTAGCGTAAAAGAAAAAATTATGTGGTAAATTAATTGGTATTATTTTGACAATTTTGTAAAACTGCAATCAATTGTAAACAATGCTAATTGTGCAAATTCCGTTATCTATGCGGAGAATATTATTCCACTAACTCACTTTTCAGTTCACATCGACCTCTTGGTTGAATGCGTTTTAAAAATAACACTCCGACTACATTAATGTGAAATAACTATATGTCGGTAAATATTGGCTGCTGTTCGCAGTCAAGCTAGAAGAGCAATGGAATGTATCAGTGAAGTAAATGTGTCCTTTCTGTCGAAAGCCGTTATTATTTCTATCACTTGGGCATATACAAATTAAATGTTATTCCCATAGTTTATTATATATTCGTATATAGTTAGTAATATAATTTAGATACACACGTATCGTGACCGGACTTAATAACATAAATTTGTTGAAACTTCGTTGATACGCAGAATATTTTCGTCCTTGCGCGGTTATCGCCCCAATAATATTTTAGAGCGTAACCTCAAATTTGATTTTCCCTGACATTGCTGGAATTTGCTGATATTTGCAAACATACATAAAATACACATGTCGTATTTTCGAAAGAAATCCGTGACAAACCTATATGTAACTTTTCAAGAGGTATTATTTATAGAGTTAACAAGAAATCTTTAGGGACAGTAAACTGTATAAAACAAAATACAAAAATTGCCTTTCCATAAATTATGATAACGTAAATCCTAATCCAAAAGAGAGAATACATATTCTTTATTAATTATTGTGAGTCAGTTCACTTAAGTTTGTAACATTTAAGATTACTGAGCCAACATCATCGGTATTAATAGTTACAGTAAATTTGATAACTGCGCTCTTTAAGGATCTGTTTAAATATATAACCAAATGATTTCGAACATATCGTGTATTATATCGTATATTAAATAAAATAATCTTCACATATAATCACATATACGCAAGATTAGTTTTCGTAAAAGCCTGTAGCTATATTGCGCGCTATCATAATAATTTAATGAAACACTATTGAGCTTCATTTAACCCTTTCGCTATTAATGCTGTTTTTTAAAAGTTTATTTTTGTTGTTAATGAAAATTTATCTGTTCCATGCAAGCTACCATATACAATAAAAAAATGTTAAACAAAATTTTATTTTCATAAAGAAATCAATGTTACCTTGAATTTTACAAATGGAACCTTGCAATTTTTTTCATAATATTATAGAGAATTTTAAGACGCACTATATGTAAGAAGTATTATTATTAATATTTAATATCAAATTGGCAGCATTACTTTAAATAGCAGTATTTACAAGCTCTGACTAGATGTATGTAGTACGTAAACATAAACATTTCCGATACACAATTAAAATTAAAAATAAAATAAAATTTAATTTAACTTAAATAAAATAAAATTTTATTTTATTTATAATAACACTGCCAATATGATATTATATATAAATAAAAATTATATTTCTTATATAGTGTATTGAATTTATCTTGAAGTCGTCTACAATATTATGAAAAAGAAAATTGCGTAATGCCATATGAAAAATTTAAAATGACATTGATTACATGTTAAATAATCAAAAGTTTTTTTTAATTTTTTTTATTGCATGATAGCTTGCATAGAATAGATGAAGTTTTATTCTAAAAACTTTTCCTTAAATTTAAAATTAAATATATTTTTAAATTTAAATATAATTTTTTAACGGCATAGTTACTTGATTTTCCATTCCGGAAGCTATACCTAGACATGGCATAGTTACTTCTTTATGCGTCAGCTACACGTTTATCTACCAGAAAACTGGCCAGGAGTATACAAGTTTTTTCTACACAGATTTACAATATATTTTGTGTTCTAATGTGAACATCAAATCATTATAACAGTTTCAATGTTAGAATAAAAAAGCGTGATTCATCCTCTCCACGTTCTCGTCTAATTGCGTTGGTTTTTTACTGCTAGATGATTGCATCTTTTAGTGAACTCGCAGAAGAAATGCTCTGACGCATCAGTAAAAAATAGAATTTAATGTATTTGTATGAAGACTATATATATAATGTATGGGATGGACTAAAATATGTATGTAATATGTTTGAAATATCTGTATGGTAACTGTTGCTGTGAATCTCTATTCTTTTCTTAATGAAAAGTGTCATTGAAAAGTCATTATTTCTCTATCACATGGATATGTCTAAACTGAAATATGATTTATTGCATAGTTCTCTCTCTTTCTCTCATTATATTTTTATGTAAAACATGTAATATAATTTAAATAAATGCGCATTGTAGGCAGAACTAGTAAGATGAATTTATTGAAGTTTCGTCGGTACACAAAATAGGAGGAGGAATAATGCAGATTAACGTATCACGCCTGAGAGTCACATAGTTTTCTTTATGCGAAAGAATGAATATGACGTACATACAGAACTTGTACGTACGTAAAGAACTTGTATCCGGTGTATCCACTGAACATAAGGAAACTATCCTCTCCTGTGGTTTTTTCTAAAGATTGTCTAAAAACTCAGCAAACTCACGTCAAAATGACGTCAAAAACTGGTCATAACCCGCGAATTGACGTCAAATGACTAAATAATGGTATTTTTAAGACGTCTTTTTCGTGACGTCTTAATGACGTTTCTATACGACGTCATAATGACATATTATTAACGTTTAGAGACTTCCTGAAAACGTCATTAAAATGTTAAGTTAAAATTTTGTCATTATGTGGCTGTGCTGTGGCGACGATATTTTGGAATTCTACCGTGCATTCGGTTTTCAGCTAAAATACTGTTACTGAACTACTGATCTCTTTGAGCCTGTAAACACACAAAATATACATATCATATTTCCTGGAGAAATTTATCGTAAGCCAAAATGAAATTTTTTACAGAACTCAAAAAAATGTTTAATAAAAATAAATACTGTGTAAAATATAATTATATCTAATTATAAATCTAATGTAATTCAGATAAATCAGTAGCTGTACCACTGGTTTTTTTACACATGAAAGTAGTATAAATATACTTTAAAAAAATACGCATTTTACTAACTATTATTATTATTTAAATAATAATATTATATCATATATTAATTATTAATATGTTAATGATCATATTTATAATTCTAAATATATCTATTAACAGTACTATATATATGTTAATGACTATATTATAAGTAAAATTATAAGTAAATTATTAATATAAAGTACTATTAATAATTATTATTTGACAGTTTACTTTAATTTATATTGTTAAGCCAATATAAAATTTCATTTTATTTATAATAATTCTGCCAATTTGATATTAAATATCAATAAAAATGATACTTTTTTTATAGTGCATTGAGTTTGTCTTGAAGTCCTCTACAATATTATGAAAAAGAAAATTGCGTAGTGTCTTTTGAAAAATTCAAGTAAACGAACAAACAAAGTAAATTAACAAACAAATTTATTATATTTTCTTAAAGAATCTGAGAAAGGAGCAGAGAAAAATTATGTAATCAAATATATAATGGTAATATTATTACATTAATAATAAATAAAATATTTGCATTCTTATAATTGCATGCAAACTCAGTTTCTGTAGAATTTGTGTTTAAATTGTGCGTTGTGCTTTAAAGACTTTGTAAAACGCAAACGCGTATTATTCAATCTTATGGCTTGGAACTTCTGTTTGTTAAGATTATATTATCTGTTACAATTAAACACATTCTCTAACAGTTAAAGATGTATATCACTACCTGTCATTTTCTGACTGGGCGACACATATTCATACCCGACATCTGACCTCGGGGACACGGCGGTTTTTGGCCTGAATTCGGGCCTATAAAAGGCTTAATGTTGAAGAGCGACGGGTTAAATTTCGGCTTTTTATTCCGAAATCTCCGTCTGTGACCACGGTACTGGCAAAGGTCCTCTGACACTAAACTGAGTATCAATAGCACTAACAAAATACAGACGGAAAATTTCATCTTATAACAATACAAAAGAGCAACACAGATTTTATTTGTAAATTGAATCGAAATTCGATTAATCTTTGTGTTTCCAAAACTTCGTATCTCCTTTTCTAGATTTTTCCCACTTAATTATCTGAAATTAGCGTGCTATATCCGCGTACTTCACGTATCACTTACTTCACTTTGGCTTATTGTGTTCGTTACACTATCCGATCACACCGAATGATTGATTGCTCTTCTAACGCGTGATTGTATTTGTAATATAGAAGTTGCTGCTGATGATTCATTTTCCGCAAAGTGAAGTAGGAAGAATGCAGATTAACGTGTAATTTGCCACACCTGAAGATTACATAGTCTCTTTTTGCGAAAAAATGAATATGACGTATATAAAGTTACGTAAATAAAAAAACTTGTATCCGGTGTATCCACTGAACATAAGGAAACTATCCTCTCCTGTGCTTTTTATAGATTGTCTAAACACTCAGGTAGCAAACTCACGTCAAAATGACATCAAAAACTGGTCATAACCGGTGGATTGACGGCAAGTGACTAAATAACGACAAGTGACTAAATAATGGCATCTTTAAGACATCTTTTTCGTGACGTCTTAATGACGTTTCTATACAACGTCATAATGACGTATTATTAACGTTTAGAGACTTCCTTAAAACGTCATTAAAACGTTAGGTTAAAATAATGAAGCGTGATTCATTCCGCCCACGTCCTTGTCTAATTGCGTTTGTTTTTCGCCGCCGGATATCCGCGCCTTTTAGCAGATATGCAGAGGAAATGCGCTGACACATTATTAAAAAAAATAATATAATTTATTTGTTTGAAGACCATACATATCATATATAGGATGGACTGACAGAAATATGTATGTATTTGCTGAATCTGTAATCTTTACTTAATGAAAAGTGTCATTGAAAAGTCAGTATTTCTCTTTCACATGGATATGTCTAAACTAAAATATGATTTATTGCATATTTCTTTTTCTTTCTCATTGTATTGTTATGTATAATATAATTTAAATAAACACGCATTATAGGCAGGACTAATAACATAAATTTATTGAAACTTCGTCAGTACATAGAATATTTTTGTTATGTAATTGTGCTGCGCCGACGATATTTTGGAATTCTACCGTGCATCCGATTTTCAACTGACATTGTCGAAATTCCGATATCTTCGGGCCTGTAAACAAATATAAAATACGCAAGTCGTATTGTCGGGAGAAATTCGTCGTAAGCCAAAATGTAATTTTTTACAGAATTTAACAACAATTTTTAAGTAAATTAAATCTTGTGTAAAATAAGATTATATCTAAATATATATATATATATATATATATATATATATATATATATATATATAAATCTAACGTGGTTTAAGATAACTCGATACCAGTACCATTCCCTTTTTCACACATAAAAGTAGTATAAATTCATAAAAGAACATGCATTTTACTAATTATTATTATTAATATAATAATATTATATTATTAGTTATTAATATAATTAATAATTATATAATAATAATTTCAATATATATTAATGACTACGTTATAATATAATAAAGTAATGTTGATAATTATTATTTGTCAGTTTACTTTAATTTGTTACATTTTAGACTGTAAAGCCAATATAAACAACATTAACAATCATAGTTAATTCATTATATTTTCTTAAAGTATCTGGAAAAGAGAGAAAGAGAAAGATTATGTAATTAAATATATTATGATAATTATTACATTAATATTAAGTAAAATATTTACATTCTTATAATTACACGCAATTCATTTTCTGTGAAATTTGTTTTTAAATTGCGCTCTGTGCTTCACTTTGTGAAGTGCAAACGTGCATTATTCAATCTTGTCGCTTGGATCTTCTGTTTGTTAAGAATATATTATATATTACAATTAAACACATTCTTTAAATTTTAAAGATATATATCACTACCTGTCGACTCTATTTGCCTCTGAAGCTTGGGCGACATCTTCCCATAACCGGCCTCTGACCTCTGGGACACATTTTCGAACGCACCTTTGTAATTTCCTGAGTCGTGATTTGTCCTGTAGGCCGATTTCTTGATACTTGATTCCGTCTGTTACCACGTCTCTGGCAAAGGCCGTCTGATACTAAACTGAGTATTATTATCACTAATAGAATGTATACAAAAAGTCTCATTTTGCAGCAATACGAGAGAGCAACTCGGATTTTATTTATCAGTTGAATTCGATCGATCTTTGTACTTCTTCGTATTTCCTTCTCTGGATTTCTTGCTCTTAATTATTACAAATTATCGCTACATTTACATGTCACGTATCGCTTACTCCACTTTGGCTCATTATATTCATTATCCTATCCACTGTACCGTGTATTTAACTGCTCATTTAACGGTTGTTTCTTATTTATAATGTAGAAGTTTTTCTGGGTGACGTAATTTCTGTATCATAAAGCAGGAAATATTAGATTAGTATGTGGTATTACAAACCGCAACTGAAGGTGATGAAATCACTGAATGATGAATATCACCTAGGAAGTAGATAGCAGAACTTATACCCGGTATATGCACTGAAAGCATTAAAACTATATTTTCTTCTGTAGTTTTTTATACAGATAATCTAAAAGGATTGCCCAGAGAATACAAATTTAGCGTACAGAAAAAATTATAAATTATCTGGTAAATTAATTGGTATTATTTAAATTTTTACAGCATAATTTTGACAATTTTATAAAACTGCAGTCAATTGTAAACAATGTTAATTGTGCAAATTCCGTTATTTACGCGCAGAATATTACTCCATTAACTTACATTTCCAGTTCACATCGACACCTCCTGGTTGAATGAGTTTTAAAAACAACGCGACGACTAGACCAATGTGAAATAATTCACTATATGTCAGTAAATACTGGCTGCTATTTGCAGTCAAGCTGGAAGAGCAATGAAATGTATCAGTGAAGTAAATATGTCCTTTCTGCCGAAAGCCGTTATTATTTCTATCACTTCGGCATGTGCAAATAAAATGTTATTAATTCCGCAGTTTATTCTATACACGCGCATAATTAGAAATATAATTTAAATACACACGCTTCGTGATCAGATTTAATAGCATAAATTTGCTGAAACCTCGTTGATATGCAGAATATTTTTGTTCTTGTACGGTTATCGTCCCAATAATGAAAAAAAAATGTATTGTGGTTTCTTTATCATATATCTACTGTTTATAATGCGTTTTCATACTATTTTTCTGCATTTGACACTCCTGATCTTCTTATAAGAAAGAACCTGTTTTATAAATTGGCATATCTTGTTTCAAATGACAAATAATTATAAGTTTAAAATATATTACTTTATTGTATGGATCGAAGAATTGCTTAGTTGTAAATGATGATAGATGCTTGAATAATTAAATGATTGTTGGTAACGTGCATATGATCTAATATCCTTGCAAGTATCATTATTTATTTAACTTTAGGAAATAATTATATGTACTTACATTGTTTATAAATATTTGCATAATTATGTAAAAGTAATAAGTAAATAATATAAAAATAATAAAATAAAAATAATAAAAATAAATGTACTAAAAATAATTATATGATAATAAGACTCAAAGTTTGCATACATGAATAGTTAAATCAAAACAATTAAACGTACTGAACAACATTTTAAAAGAGATTTTTGAAAAATTTTATAAAAAGATTATAGGATAAAAAATCTTTTTTTTCAGTTTGCTCTTTTTTATTCAGTTTGCTCTTTTTGTCTTTATAAATTGACACGTATATATTTTTAGAAGCTTATTAATTTTTTTGGACATAATATTTCCATGTTTAATAATGTCGATGATACTAAAATTAGTTGAAATGATGACTTGTGAAATATTCGCAAACACGATTTTTATTTCTAGCAGTTTCACGTGTTATGATACATTGCTTCACTTGAAATTGTAATATTTTATTTTTTTGTACTATCTGTCACGCAATTAAGTGATTCACGAGTGGTAATCCTAATTATTGATTTGATGGATATATCTGTATGTCTTCACTGTTATACTCTATCGCGACATGTTCCGAATTTACCCTGTTTTTGACCCGATAGATATGGCTTTCTGTTTCTATCAAGAAAGGTTATGATAGCAGGTGTCTGCACAAATAAACTGCTCGTTTTGTAACTAGTAGTGGTTTGCGCATATAACAAGGCACGTTCGGATATTCCCAGTGATGTTGCAATGACGGTCGTTAGCATAATTATTAAAGAGACATTAAGAAGTGTTTTTATGGCGTGCCATGCAAAAATTTAAATACACTTTTCGTGATCTAAACATTAGAAAAAAAAATTACATCAACTACGATTTATCCTTAAATGTTTTCTTCAACCTTCTTTCCTTGTATTTCTTTGTACGCGATCTTTCTGATTCTTGTACAACTTTATCACTTCTTATTTATCTTTTCTCGCTCCTCTGAACATTCTTCAATGTTTCAAAATGCAACCACAATATTCCGTATTTTTCTTCAATATCTTCACGTCAAGTTTTCTTATAATGTACGGACTTACCGTGATTTCCTCTGTTTTTCTTAAGTTCGGGTCTTTATCCTTTCGCGAAATAAACATGTATAGTCAGTTCTCTTCTGCGCGTCGTGTATTTATAATCCTCATGTCCTTCGCATTATGTAAAATTTCATTACTATCATATGTAAAAAGAACCGGTTATGAGAATTAATTAATATATTCTTTAATATGAGAAAGTCACGCACGAAATTTCAATAGATGAATATGGCTGAGTCGTTCGTTTAACGGTTTGAAAAATCTTATCTTTACTTTTAGCTGCGCACATCTTCAGAAGATAATTATACTTTTATACTTATTACTTATAATTATACTTTTATACTTATTACTTAATGTTGATAAATATTTCTAGAGACATTACAAACGAAAACAGAAAGTAAGGTTACAAAACTATATAAATTTAGGCTGATCAGTTTAGTTAGAATAGATAAAAAACGCTGATCGATTGTTTCATTGCTTTCATCGCATCTCTGAAGATGCTTATCGACGCTTATTGCGCATTTCTTCAACTACACGTAATTCGACTTCTACACATTTTATGCATCAAGATGCAATACTCTGGCTGCATCAGCAAATGAATACATATGAAATAAAAGTACTGACGTGTTACTCTCACGTGGTGACAGGCGTAAAGAAATAATTTCGGCCGCAAATAAATTTGTTTAACAATATGAAACGATGCTAAAGAGAGTATAGAGTCAAATTGAAGGCAAAGAGCTTGGAGGAAGGGTTATCGCATAAACAATATTGTGAGAGAATAATGAAGCGTGATTCATCCTCTCCACGTTCTCGTTTAACTGCGTTTGTTTATAACCGCTGGATGGGTGCGCCTTTTAGCAGACTCGCAGAAGAAATGTGCTGACGCATTGTTAAAAAATGTAATTTAATTTATTTGTTCAAAAACTATACATTTAATATATAGATTGAAATATGTATGTAATTATGTTTGAAGTATACGATGCAAACTTTTGCTGAATTTCTAATCTTTTCTTAACGAAAAGTCAGTATTTCTCTATCATAAGGATATGTTCAAACTGAAATATAATTTACTGCATAATTCTCTTTCTTTCTCTCATTATATTTTTATATATAACATGTAAATTTAAATAAGCACGCATTCTAGACAGAACTAATAATTTATTGAAGTTTTGTCGGTACACATAATATTTTTATCATTACTTTGTGCTGCGGCGACGATATTTTGGAATTCTATTGTATATCCGGTTTTTAGCAGAAATACTATTATTGAACTACTGATCTCTTTGGACCTATAAACAAACAAAATATACATGTCGTATTTCCTGGAAAAATTTATCGTAAGACAAAATAAAATTTTTTGTAGAAATAGAAAAAATTTAATTAAAATAAACCTGTGTAAAATATAATATCTAATTATAAATCTAACGTGATTTCAGATAAATCGGTACCAGTACTACTGGTTTTTTTTGTATTATTTAAATAATAATATATATATAATAATATATCATATTAATTATTAATATGTTAATGATCATATTCATAATTCTAATGTGTATCTATTAATATAGATACTATATGTTAATGACTATATTATAATAACATTATTATTATATTATAATATAACAAAGAAATGTTAATAATTATTATTTGTCAGTTTAATTTGCAACATTTTGGATTGTAAAGCCAATATGGACGACATTAACAAACAGTTAATTCATTATATTTTCTTAAAATATCTGAAAAAAAGAGAGAGAGAGAGAGAGAGAGAGAGAGAGAGGGAGAGAGAGAGAGAGAGAGAGATTATATAAGGAAATATGTAATGGTAATATTATTACGTTAAGCCAGTAGCGGTGCTTGTTTTCGTGCTGGATTGCTTGCTGGATGGAAATACTCTATTTTGATTGGTGTATTTCCATCCATTTTCAGATATGCACCAATTAGCAAGTAATCCAGCATGAAAACAAGCACTGTGTGCCGCTGGCTTTAATGTTAAGTAAAATATTTACACTCTTATAATTGCACGCAAATTCAGTTTCTGTGGAATTTGTCTTTAAATTGCGCGCTGTGTTTTAAAGATTTTGTGAGACATAAACACGCATTATTCAGTTTTGTTACTTGGAATTTTTGTTTATTAAGAATATATTACATGTTACAATTAAACATATTCTTTAAATTTTAAGGATATATGTCACTACCTGTCAACTCTATTTCCCGGTCGGGCGACATCTTCCCATAACCGGCCTCTGACCTCTGGGACACATTCTCGAACGCACCTTTGTAATTACATTATTCGTGATTAGTCCTCTAGGCCGATTTCTTGATACTTGATTCCGTCTGTTACCACGTCTCTGGCAAAGGCCGTCTGATACTAAACTGAGTATTATTATCACTAATAGAATATAGACGGAAAATTTCATCTTACAGCAATATAAAAGAGCAATATGAATTTTGTTTATAAATTCGATTGATGTTTGTGTTTCCAAAACTTCGTATCTCCTTTTCTAGATTTCTTTCTCTTAGTTAGCACTTCACGTATCGCTTATTTCACTTTGGTTCATTATGTTCATTATATTATCCACTACACCGAGTGTCTAGTCGCTGTTCTAACGCGTGTTTCTATTTTATAACATTGTTCCTCCTCTCTCTTTAATGACGCAATTTCTGTAGTGTATTTGTGAAGTAGGAAAAATTAACATATAATTTGCCATGACTGAAGATGGCACTTGCAAAAAATGAATATCAGTGATGTAAAAAGAACTTATACTCGGCATATCCATTGAAAACATAAAGAAACTATTTTCTCCTGCGATTTTTTATACAGATTGTCTAAAGGGATTGTCTAAAAGTACAAGTTTAGTAAAATAGAAAATTATAAATTATCTAGTTAATTAATTGGTATTATTTAGATTTTTATAGCAAAATTTGGACAATTTTGCAAAACTGCATACAATTTTATGTAATGGTAATTTTGCAAATTCCGTTATTTTCATTTACGCGCAGAACACTATTCTATTAAGTCACTTTCAGTTCACATGGTTCGATCTCATGGTTGAAAACGTGGTAAAAATACTGAATAGAGGACCGTGCTCTTACGATATTGGCCTATGTTATCACGGATATGTCCTTAAGTAACATTTAAAAAGTTTTAAGCGTCGCTCATTGTTTGTTAAAAAGTTATTAACAAAAGATATTTTATAAATGAAACAAAATTTTTGTATACAATATAAATTGAAAATTATTCAATATTGAAATTTATTTAATATTGTTTACTATATTTTTATGTATTTCTATGTATAATTGCCAGGGTTAGATCCATTTATAACATGTACATTTTCAAAACTTTAAACTCAAATATCTCAGAAACTACATGCGATCTCCATATAGTTATAGGAATAAATTACTCAAAATACTATTCTATATATACCACTTTATATACAGAATACTATTTTAAAACACTTCAAAAAGAAAAAATCGGTAAAGTATTACCTTTTATGCAGTTTTACCAAAATTTTTGTACTGCATGTGGTAGTTTGCACGGAACAGATGAATTTTTCTTCTAAAACATTTTTTTCTGAATTGTCGGAAAGTGTCTAAAATATCCTGTGGATTGTAACGCTGAACACTCGGCATAATGCTTTTTTTGCAAAAAAAAAATTGAAGTTATATGTTTGACGGTAAAGCGATAGAGCTGGGACTATAATAATCCACTAGGGTTTTGGAAAGGCATATCTGTCCCAAACAATAGTAAATAGAATGATAGCTGATGTATAATAATAATTTGAATGTTAAAAAGGCTGTTCATTTAATTGAATACGGCTGTTATTACTGGTGAAGAAAATATATGTTCTGGGACATATAAATTTGGTAGCGATTGGTTCTCTGCTTGAACTACTGTACATTACAATTATTCTATCTCTTTTAAAATTGAATATATTTTTAAATATATTCTTTTAATAAAATACTTACTTCTCTTTGCATCAGCTACATGTTTTCCTACCAGGAAGCTAGCCAAAAGCACACAAGCTCTTTCTATGCATATTCACAATAAATTTTGTTCCAATGTTAATATCAAATCCTTATAGTAGTTAGAATAATGAAGCATGATTTATTCCGTCCACGTCCTCGTCTAATGACGTTTGTTTTTTGCCGCCGGATGGCCGCGCTTTTTAGCAGACACGCAGAGGAAATGCGCTGAAGAATTAATAAAAAATATAATTTAATTTATTTGTTTGTGGACCATATATGTAATGCACAGGATGAATTGATAGAAATATGTATGTATTGCTCAATCTGTAATCTTTTCTTAATGAAAAGTGTCACTGAAAAGTCGAAGTATTTCTCTATTATATGGATATGTCAAAACTGAAATATAATTTATTGCATTTCTTATTATATTGTTATGTATAAGATGTAATGTAATTTAAATAAGCACGTATTCTAGGCAGGACTAATAATTTATTGAAGTTTTGTCGGTACACATAATATTTTTGTCATTACGTTGTGCTGCGGCGACGATATTTTGGCATTCTACCGTGCATCCGGTTTTCTGCTGAAATACTATTACTGAACTACTGACCTCCTGTAAACAAACAAAATATACATGTCGTATTTCCTGAAAAAATTTATCGAAAACCAAAATAAAATTTTTTGCAGAAATAAAAAAAGGTTAATAAAAATAAAACTTGTGTAAAATATAATTATATCTAATTATAAATCTAACGTGATTTCAGATAAATCGGTACCAGTATCACTGGTTTTTTTACACATGAAAGTAGGATAAATATACTTAAAAAAATACACATTTTACTAACTATTATTATTATTTAAATAATAATATTAATATAATAATATATCATATTAATTATTAATATGTTAATGATCATATAATTCTTATATATCTATTAATAGAGTAGTATATGTTAATAACTATATTATAATAACATTATTATTATATTATAATAAAACAAAGAAATGTTAATAGTTGTCAGTTTAATTTGCAACATTTTGGATTGTAAAGCCAATATGAACAACATTAACAAACATAGTTAATTCATTATATTTTCTTAAAA
>NW_022639490.1:733904-748612 GCF_010583005.1 Odontomachus brunneus | reverse complement strand
GTTTCGACTTTTGCATCCGCGAGCGACGACGACGACGAGACGGTACGTTTCCGAGCTCTCTGCTATTTCTGCGTCCGCGGAGAAATCGCAGCGTTTATCAGCCGCGCACAATCTAACATCTCTCTCTTTCTAAAAGCCGTAAACGGAGTTTCTCGCCGGGAATTATCGCGCTCCCAATTATATCGGCTCCTTGGCGCGCCGTTGTTGTCGTTACATTCTGCAGTTGCACGAGAAATTTCTAATTCTCGCGAGAGCGGACACTCGGTAGCGACAACGACGACTGCTTCCTCTGATCTTTCAACACGTTAATTGTCGTGCTGATCGCCGGTGATCGGTACCGTGATACTACCGCGTCTCGTTAATTTACGTGTAACGTATAATTAATTGCTTTTGAAAAAATTTATTTTACGGCCTGTAAAGAGCCAATAAAACGAGGCGGATGGATATATGCATTCCAAATTGCGTTCCTCTATTATATTTTTATTAATTCGATAGTAAATTAAGCTCTCTTCCTACGGAATCTTTTATGGAATGGAAATCGACACGACAGTAACCGTGTTAATTAACACAATTAACGATCCGCGCAGAATTTCGTACTCGCACATCGTCTCACGATTCTCTTCATTATGCTTCATGGATATAGATGATATACGGCTTCCCGTGTAATATATATCTTATCCAAGAAAATTATCTGAAATTTAGGATAACTTTCACCAAAAAGAGTACGGCCTGAACTTCTTATCATCCTCAAGAAAAATATCCTAAAATAGTCCCAATTTCAACAGATGTAAACAAAGACAAGTATCAATGACAATGTCTGTTCTTTGCGAATGGCAAAAATCTGTCCTTGAAAGACGTCCCTCATTTTGAACGTGAACATGAAGGCACTATCAGATAGAAATCGCGCTGAATTTAAGCTAAAATCCTATAATAAGAGAAGCGAAACCAACAGGAAGTGACCGCCATATTGTAATCGCTGCCGTGTTGTTTGCGGCATCGTATTATTATACTGAGTAGCAGTATTTTAGATACAAGGCAACTTTTTATTTAATTTTTATATGGAAGAAGCAAGATTTTATGTTAATTAGGTACATACTTGAATATACTCATGATTAAATGAATTTACGCGCAAAATACAAGCCCTGGAAGTTAGATATAGAATAAATCTTCGTACATAATCCGTACAAATTTCTTGTAATTTAAAGACATATTTATATTATATATGTTTATATTATATTATATATGTTTATATTATATTATATATGTTTATATTATATTATGTTTATATTATATTCTACACACGCTGCGACGCCGATTTCGCTTTTCTTATTATAGAACTCTAGTTTAAGCCAATCTTTTGTAGCGTTATCTGTTGAAATCGCGAATAAAAATGCGGAAAATATAGGCTACCATAAAATCTGCATACTCCTTTTGATTTCATCCCTTTGACGCTTTAATAACCAGAGTAACGACAGACAGTTTAAATTAATATATACTATCAAAGGAACTAAAAAAAAATAAACCGTCTTCAAAAACCTCAAAAACCCTGAAAAGAAGGAAATAATTTTAAATCAATATTTCTATATTTCTATTTTAATATTTTAACAATATTTACTCAAGTAGCACAAAATATTCTATAAATATTTTTATGAAATATAAATGTTCTAAATTCTAGAATATTTGAATCTGATATTCCATGAATATACATACAATATTTTAAACAGAGATTCATGTATTTATAATAAAAGAAATATTCTTAGAACAATGTAAAATATTAAATCAAGATGAGATTTTTTATTTTTGTCAATTTTTGTGAGACGAGACGGCATATCACTATCTTGACTAAAATCTTGATCAAAAATTAGAAATAGAGAGATACAAGATGTTCCTATACTTTATATGCTTTCTGTTTCATATAATAACAACGAATAAATATAGACTGCGAGAAAGAGGAAATGTGTGTAACGTGGCAGTAAACAATCTAACCAGCCTGTTTACTTAGCACTTCGATAAGAAAAATTTAAGATATTCAATAGCATTTAAAATATTAATCAAATAGAAAGTTGAACTCCGTATGAATAACAAAAAAAAAAATACTATTTCACAATAGAAAAATTATTTTATTTCTAATAAATAATAACTTAATATCGGTATGTGCAAAAACTTCTTATCGTATGAAAAATTTTTATTCTTAATAAAGTAAAACATCCAATTAATGGCATTACCTTAGTCATCGATACTCTAGCAAAAAACATGGTTTTTAATTACTAATATTGTTAATAAACTGATAATTAAATAATAATTCTAATCTAGGAAATTAGATCTGACGTTGACTCTCACTGGCTAGTAATTTATTATGTTAATTGGATGTCGCGTGGAGAAAATTTTATAGCAAAAATTATTGTAAAACTTTGTAGCCGAAAAATAGATCAACATTCTGCAGTAACTGACTATCCTGTCATTTTATATGGGCTATTTATATTTCGAGAACTGAGATGGGCTGTTTAAAAAGTCGCTACATTTCCAGCGAAATTTATTAGTTCCTTAACAAGATAGATCGGACTTAATAAACAGCAAAAGTAACGGATAAAATTATGAAATTCTCGGCACAAATAATATTTACTCGAACGTAGCATATAACTGTGTGCCGATTGGATCAGTCACAATTAGATGAAAAAGTCACCCTTACTCTTCGCGCGCGCATGTATTTTTCATCGCGCTCACCACGCGCGCTTTATCATACCTCTATTCATCGCCGGAATAGAAATCAAACGCTGAGTAACGTCGATTTATTCGAGTTGCATGTCTCTCTCGCACGCAACGACGACGACGACGACGATGACGACCCACAGTGCGGCCAAATGCGTTTTTTTTTGGACAAAAATAGAAATTCATATATAAATAGCAAAATAAGTATATTTTTAATAGAAAAAGAATACACATCAATCTTTGACATTATTAACAATAAGACTCTGTATCGTGCGAGGAGAATCGCTGCGTGCGAATTGTGTGTTGACAATCATCAATTCTCGTTTGCTCGCGTTTGCTAAACATAAATACAGTAAACATAAGCAAAAAAAAACTGTAAACATAATTCACACGCAGCAGTTTTCCGCGCACGACATGGGATCGACTACAAACGTCCGGACTCCAGAGACCACATTCTGAAAAAAATTCTTAGAAATTAGTGTAGTTTGTGTAGTAGTTAGTGTAGTAGTTTGTGTAGCAGGTAAACTGCTTGGACTCTAAAAATAGGATAAACAGAGAATCTGAAACAATCAAAAGTACAGGATATTTTGTGTCTAACCTAGTTAAAAGTTTAGTTACAATTGATGAAAGTAAATAACATTGCCAATGTTTCACTATCATTTTAAAAAATGAAATAAATACATGTATAAGTACATATTAATAAACCAATAAATTAAAATACAAAGTACATACTTTAATGAATATTCTACATAATAAATTTTGAAATTAATAATTTCGAATTTGTTTATATATTACATTTCATTTCAGTTATGAGTGATTACTAGATACTGTAAACAAGAATCAATTAGTATTCATCAAAATATGGATAATAGTCGTTAATTTAACATCATTAGTACAACCAATACCGACAATGATTTTTTCGAATTTTGTCCAGAGCGGCCGTACTGTGCGTGCGTGCGTTCGTCCATTCGTTAATGGCTTTCAACGGCTCTGTACCGATCTCCGGTAGCGGATCGCATACCTATCCTAGTTCTGGAAAAATCTAGTCCGCTGTAATTACGGGAAAAGCCAGTGACTTGGTTTCTCGCGTGAAACTTGTCGGCGTGACGTTATTTCTGTTTGTTCGACTTGTCGTCGTCGGGCGTTCAGTTGTTGCGTGTTTAGTGTCACGGACGACGACAACGACGACTACGATATGTACGTCGAAGTTCGACAGTCCGGAACGTCGTTCTCGCAGACTGCTGCCGCGCGCGACCACCGAACGATCCAATTATCGAGGTACCGAAACCGACCGAGACGATTGCTCGTATACCTAGCCCGCTGTCCGTGCTAAAAGAATTTCTTTCAGCAGCAATTGTTCCGCTCTTCTTCCCGTCGCGCCATTGAGGAAAGGATTTATCGTGGTGAGAATACGTCTTCTTAGTGGAATGCAGCCCGCATTTCCGGTTCATCAAACAATTACGAATTCTAATTGCGTGCGAACCACACTCGCGTTAATGTATAAGAAGATGTAACTGAGGAAGGTGAGAAAGAGAGAGAGAGAGAGAGAGAGAGAGAGAGAGAGAGAGAGAGAGAGAGAGAGATTATATAATGAAATATGTAATGGTAATATTATTACGTTAAGCCAGCGGCACACGGTGCTTGTTTTCGTGCTGGATTGCTTGCTGGATGGAAATACTCTATTTTGATTGGTGTATTTCCATCTATTTTCAGACATGCTCCAATCAGCAAGCAATCCAGCATGAAAACAAGCACCATGTGCTGCTAGCTTTAATGTTAAGTAAAATATTTACACTCTTATAATTGCACGCAAATTCAGTTTCTGTGGAATTTGTCTTTAAATTGCGCGCTGTGCTTCAAAGACTTTGTGAGACATAAATGCGCATTATTCAGTTTTGTTACTTGGAATTTCTGTTTATTAAGAATATATTACATGTTACAATTAAACATATACTTTGAAATTTACAGATATATGTCACTACCTGTCAACTCTATTTCCCGGTCGGGCGACATCTTCCCATACCCCGTCTCTGACCTCTACCACACATTCTCGAACGCACCTTTGTAATTTCTTCAGTCCTAACTTGTCCTTTAGGCGGTCCTCTTGATATTTTATACCGTCTGCTACCACGCCTCTGGCAAAGATCCTCTGCCACTAAACTGAGTATCAATATCACTAATAGAATATAGACGGAAAATTTCATCTTACAGCAATATAAAAGAGCAATATGAATTTTGTTTATAAATTCGATTGATCTTTGTGTTTCCAAAACTTCGTATCTCCTTTTCTAGATTTCTTTCTCTTAGTTAGCACTTCACGTATCGTTTATTTCACTTTGGCTCATTGTGTTCGTTATATTATCCACTACACCGAGTGTCTAGTCGCTGTTCTAACGCGTGTTTCTATTTTATAGCGTTGTTCCTCCTCTCTCTTTAATGACGCAATTTCTGTAGTGTATTTGTGAAGTAGGAAAAATTAACATATAATTTGCCATGACTGAAGATGGCACTTGCAAAAAATGAATATCAGTGATGTAAAAAGAACTTATACTCGGCATATCCATTGAAAACATAAAGAAACTATTTTCTCCTGCGATTTTTTATACAGATTGTCTAAAGGGATTGTCTAAAAGTACAAGTTTAGTAAAATAGAAAATTATAAATTATCTAGTTAATTAATTGGTATTATTTAGATTTTTATAGCAAAATTTGGACAATTTTGCAAAACTGCATACAATTTTATGTAATGGTAATTTTGCAAATTCCGTTATTTTCATTTACGCGCAGAACACTATTCTATTAAGTCACTTTCAGTTCACATCTCATGGTTCGATCTCATGGTTGAAAACGTGATAAAAATACTGAATAGAAGACCGAGCTCCTACGATCTTGGCCTATGTTATCAAGGATATGTCCTTAAGTAACATTTAAAAAGTTTTAAGCGTCGCTCATTATTTGTTAAAAAGTTATTAACAAAAGATATTTTATAAATGAAACAAAATTTTTGTATACAATATAAATTGAAAATTATTCAATATTGAAATTTATTTAATATTGTTTACTATATTTTTATGTATTTCTATGTATAATTGCCAGGGTTAGATCCATTTATAATATGTACACTTTCAAAACTTTAAACTCGAATATCTCAGAAACTACATGCGATCTCCATATAGTTATAGGAATAAGTTACTCAAAATACTATTCTATATATACCACTTTATATTCAGAATACTATTTTAAAACACTTCAAAAAGAAAAAATCGGTAAAGTATTACCTTTTATGCAGTTTTACCAAAATTTTTGTACTACAAAATTTTAATACTCGGCATAATGCTTTTTTTGCAAAAAAAAAATTGAAGTTATATATTTGGCGGTAAAGCGATAGAGCTGGGACTGTAATAATCCACTAGGGTTTTGGAAAGGCATATCTGTCCCAAACAATAGTAAGTAGAATGATAGCTGATGTATAATAATATTTTGTGTGTGTGTGTGTGTGTGAATGTTAAAAAGGCTGTTCCTTTAATTGAATACAGCTGTTATTACTGGTGAGGAAAATATATGTTCTGGGACATATAAATTTGGTAGCGATTGGTCCTCTGCTTGAACTACTGTGCATTAAAATTATTCTATCTCTTTTAAAATTGAATATATTTTTAAATTTAAATATATTCTTTTAATAAAATACTTACTTCTCTTTGCGTCAGCTACATGTTTTCCTACCAGGAAGCTAGCCAAAAGCACACAAGCTCTTTCTATGCATACTCACAATAAATTTTGTTCCAATGTTAATATCACATCTTCATAGTGGCTGTAATGTTAGAATAATGAAACATGATTCATTCCGTGCACGTCCTCGTCTAATGGCGTTTGTTTTTTGCCGCTGGATGGCCGCGCTTTTTAGCAGACACGCAGAGGAAATGCGCTGAAGCATTATTAAAAAATATAATTTTATTTATTTGTTTGAGGACTATACATATAACGTATAACATGGATTGATAGAAATATGTATGTAATAATTGCTGAATCTGTAATCTTTTCTTAATGAAAAGTGTCATTGAAAAGTCGAAGTATTTCTCTATTATATGGATATGTCAAAACTGAAATATGATTTATTGCATTTCTTATTATATTGTTATGATGTAATGTAATTTAAGATGTAATGTAATTAAAGTTAATAATGTAAGTTAAGATATAATGTAATTTAAATAAGCACGCATTTTATAGGCAGGACTAATAACGTGAATTTATTGAAGCTTCGTCAGTAGTACAGTAGTCAATCAGTACAGAATATTTTTGTCACGTGGTTGTGCTGCGCCGACGATATTTTAGAATTCTACCGTGCATCCGGTTTTCAACTGACAGGTAATGATATAACTATCTTTAATTGTCAAAGAATATGTTTAATTGTAACAGATAATATAACCTTAACCTTAACAAACAGAAGTTTCAAGCGACAAGATTGAGTAATGCGCGTTTGTATTTCACAAAGTTCTTGGAGCACAGTACGCAATTTAATGACAAGTTCCACAAGAACTTAGAGTTTATGTGTAATTATGAGTGTGTAAATATTTTACTTAATATTAACGTAATAATGTTACCATTATATATTTGATTACATAATTTTTCTCCCTCTCTCTTTTCCAGATACTTTAAGAAAATATGAATTAACTATGATTGTTAATGTTGTTCATATCGGCTTCACAACCTAATGTGTTACAAATTAAAGTGAACTGACAAATAATAATTATTAACATCAGTTTGTTATATTATAATATAATCACTAACATATATAGTACTATTAATATACATTATAATTATTATTATGTACTTTATTTTATTTATTCAAAATTATTATTATATAATAATAATTATATTATTATTATATAATCATTTGTCAGTTCACTTTAATTTGTAACATTTTAGGTTGTGAAGCCGATATGAACAACGTTAACAATCATAGTTCATTCATTATATTTTCTTAAAGTATCTGGAAAAGAGAGAAGGAGGAAAATTATATAATCAAATATATAATGGTAACATTATTACGTTAGTATTAAATAAAATATTTACACATTTATAATTACACACAAATTCAGTTTTTGTGAAATTTGTCATTAAATTGCGCTCCAAGGACTTTGTGAAATGCAAACGTGTATTATTCAATCTTGTCGCTTGGAACTTCTTTTTGGTAAGGTTATATTATTTGTTACAATTAAACATATATTCTGACAGTTAAAGATGTATATCACTACCTGTCAACTCTATTTCCCGCTTGTGCGACACCTTTCCTTAGCCAGCCTCAGATCTTTGGGATACATTTTCGAACGCATCCTTGTAATATGTTTTATTGATACTCTTGGTGATATTTTATTACAAGCCTCTGGCAAAGGCCCTTTGACACTAAACTGAGTATTATTATCACGAATAGAATATAGACGGAAAGTTTCTTTTCGCAGCAGTAAAAAAAAGCAACACGGATTTTGTTAATATTAACGTAATATTTATCAATTGAATTTGATCGATCTTTGTATTCCTTCGTTTCTCCTTTTCTGGATTTCTTCCTTTTAATTATCTCAAATTATCGCTATATTTGTGCACGTGTCGCTTACATACCACATCGTGCATTTAGCTGCTCATTTAACGCGTGTTTCCTATTTATAACATAGAAGTTGCTCCGTTTGACGCAATTTCTACATTATGGAGCAGGAAAGTATGTTATAGCATATTAGTATGTAAGCATATTAGTATGTCGCGTCACAGGTCGCGATTGAAAGTAATGAATATCAATTAAGTAGAATATCAATGAGATAGTATGTTCCCTAATACGCATGAGAAAGTCACGCACAAAAGTTCAACAGATGGTTATGGCTGGGTCGCTCGTGTATCGGGATGCTTGAAAAATCTTATTTTTACTTTTAGCTGCGCATAAAGATTCAGAAGATAATTATACACTTAACGTTGATAAATATTTCTAGAGACATTACAAACGAAAACAGAAAGTAAGATTACAAAACTATATAAATTTGGGCTGATCAGTTCAGTTAGAATAGTTAAAAATTGTTTCATTATTTTCATCGCATCTCTTAAGATGCTTATCGACGTTTATTGCGTATTTCTTCAACTAATTCTTCAATACGTAATTCGACTTCTACACGTTTTATACATCAAGATGCAATAAAATAAAAGTACTGATATGTTACTTTCACGTGGTGGCAGACGTAGGGAAATAATTTCGGCCGCAAATAAATTTGTTTAACAATAGGAAACAATGTTAGAAAAAGTATAGAGTAAAATTGAAAGCAAAGAGTTTGGAGGAAGAGATATCGCATAAACATTGGGAGAGAATAATAAAGCGTGATTCATCCTCTTCTATCGTATAACTGCGTTTGTTTTTTACCGCTGAACGGATGCGCCTTTTAGCAGACTCACAGAAGAAATGCGCTGACGCATTATTAAAAAATGTAATTTAATTTATTTGTTCAAAAACCATACATTTAATATATAGACTGAAATATGCTTCATTAATATGAAAATAACTTCTTTAACTAAGTGTTAAAGAAGGTGATATAAGCTCTTCTTGTTTAGTGTCTTCTGTCCCCGTCGCTAACGTATTATTAAAAAATATAATTTAATTTATTTGTTCGTAGACCATATATATAATGTATAGGATAAACTAAAATAAATATATATATATGTTAGAAATATATATATGGAAACTGTTGCTGCATCTCTAATCCTTTCTTAATGAAAAGTATCATTGGAAAGTCAGTATTTCTCTATCACATAAATATGTTTAAATTGAAATATGATTTATTGCATAGTTCTCTTTCTTTCTCTCATTACATTTTTATGTACAACATGTAACATAATTTAAATAAATACGCATTGTACGCAGGACTGAGATGAATTTATTGAAGATTGGTCAGTGCATAGATTATTTGTGTCATTATGATTGTGCTGCGGCGACGATAATTCTACTCTGCATCCGTTTTTTAGCTGATATTGCCGAAATACTGAATTTTTGGGCCTGTAAACAAACATAAAATACATATGTCGTATTTCCGAAAAAAATTAGTCGCAAATTAAAACGTAATTTTTCACAGAACTCAAAAGAAATTTTTAAGAATAATAAACCCTCTATAAAATAAGATTATTATCTAATTATAAATCTAACATGATTTAAGACAAATCTGCCCCAGTACCACTCGCTTTTTCGCACATAAAAGTAGCATAAATTCACTTTAAAAAAAATGCGCATTTTACCAATTATTATTTATATAATAATATTAATATAATAATATTATATACAAATGTTCAATTTGTTAATAATTATATTAATAATTTTAATATGTATATTAATAATACTATATATGTTAATGGCTATATTATAACAGAACAAAGTAATGTTAATAATTATTATTTGTCGGTTTGATTTGTAACATTTTAGGTTGTGAAGCAAATATAAACTACATTAACAAACATAGTTAATTCATTATATTTTCTTAAAATATTAAAAAAAGAAACAAAGAGAGAGAGAGAGAGAGAGAGAGACAAATTATGTAATTAAATATATGATGGTAATTATATTATAATTTTATAATATATTATTATAATATTATAATTTTATATATTATTATATTATTATAATTTTATAATATATTATTATAATATTATTATATTATTAAGTAAAATAATCACACTCTTACAATTACACGCAAACTCAGTTTCAGTGGAATTTGTTTATAAATTGCGTGCTGTGTTTCAAAGACTTTGTGAAACGCAAACGCGCATTATACAGTCTTATGGCTTGGAACTTCTGTTTGTTAAGATTATATTATCTGTTACAATTAAACATATACTTTGACAGTTAAAGATGTATATCACTACCTCTCAACTCTATTTTCCGCTCGGGCGACATTTTCCCATAGCCTTCCTCTGACCTTTGGGACACCCCGTACTTGGTCTCGATTTCACGTCGACAATAGGATAGTCATCCTTTCCTTTATTTCTGCTTCCACCTCTCTGGCAAAGGTCCTCTGGCACTAAACTGAGTATCATTATCACTAATAGAATACAGATGTAAAATTTCATGTTGCAGCAATACAAAAGAACAGCACGGATTTTGTTTACAAATTGAACCGAATTCGATCGAAATTTGTGTTTCCAAAACTTGATATCTCCTTTTCTGGATTTCTCTTATTTATTTCAAATTAAAGTGCTATATTTGCGCATCCACGTATCGTTTATTTCACTTTGGCTCGTTATATTCGTTATACTATCCACTACACTGAGTGTCTAGTCGTTCTTTTAACGCGTGCTCCTATTTATAATATAGAAGTTGCTCCGGATGACGCAATTTCTGCATAGAAGCAAGATTTCTGAAATAAGAAAAATGCATATTAACATGTAACTTTCCACAACTGAAGGTTACACTTCGGGAAAGGTTATTATTAATAGTGAGGAAAACATATATCTTGGGACATATATATTTGGTAGCGAAAGAGGGTCAATTACCCTGTTTGAACTCATGCATTAAAATTATTCTTTCTATTCTTTAAAATTAAACATATTTTTAAATTTAAATATGTTCTTTTAATGGAATAGTTACCTCTCTATGCGTTAGCTACATGTTTTCTTACCAGAAAGCTAGCTAGAAGGACACAAACTCTTTCTATGCATATTTATATTAAATTTTGTTCCAATATTAACGTTCAAATCCTTATAGTAGCTTTAATGTTAGAATAATGAAGTGTGATTTATCCTGCTCATATTCTCGTTCAACTACATTTGTTTTTGATCGCCAGGTGGTTTTTTAGCAGACTTGCGAAAGAAATGCGCTTTATGACGCATTATTAAAAAATAAAATATAATTTATTTGTTTAATGACCATACATATAATGTATGTGATTGGCTGACAGACATATGTATGTAATTGTTGAATTTTTAATCTTTTCTTAGTGAAAAGTTCATTGAAAAAGTAGTTTTTCTCTATTACATGGATATATCCTGGAACTGAAATCCAGGAACTAAAATCTGATTTGTTGTATAGTTATCTCTCTTTCTCTCATTGTATTTTTATATATAACATTTAATATAATTTATATAAAAACGCATTGTAGACAGGATTAATAACGTGAATTTATTAAAACTTCGTCGGCACACAAAATATTTTTGTCATTATATGGTTGTGCTGCGGCGACGATATTTTGATATTTCACTGTGCATTCTGGTGTTCAGCTGAAATTCTATTGCTGAAATACTGATATCTTCGAACCTGTAAACAAACATAAAATACACATGTTGTATGTTCAGGAGAAATTCGTCGCAAGTCAATGTAATATTTTACAGAACTCAAAAGAAATCTTTAAGGAAAATAAATCCTGTGTAAAATAAGATTATATCTAATAAATCTAGCATAATTTAAAATAAATCGGCACCAGTATCACTCGCTTTCCCAAGTAGAAATTTAACCAGATTCTGATCAGTAACTGCCCAGGAATTTTTGGTAACTAGCTAGTTTTTAGCCAGTTTTTTCTTTGCTAGAAACTAATTGATTTGGTCGACGCTCACTTTATCAAAAACTGGACAGTTGAACTGGACTGTTTCAGATCAGTTTTTAACTAGATTAACTAGATTTTGATCAGTATCTAACCTGTTCATTAGTAGTTTCTAAGCAGTTTTTTACTAGTTTCTATGTAGTTTTCAACTATTTTATAAATATTTTTTTATCGGTTTCTGATCAGTATCTAACTTTTTTTCAGTTTATTAATAGTTATAAATAATTTAACTATATATATCGGACAATAATTTTATTAAAATTAAAATTTATAATTTTTATTTATTTTTTATTTTTTTATCTTTAAAATAATATTTTATTTTATTTTATTATTTTTTGTTCTTGTCATCTTTGCCTTGTGAAACTACTATACGATCGTTTAGAAACTACAAAACATGTACTTATTATTTTTACTATTAAATTTCTGGTCAGGAACTATTTCAAAAAAATTCGTCAGTAATTTCCGATTTTTTGCTGCACAGAAAATGCACAGCATTTTTTTATCATTTTATTTACTACTTTTCTTGCATAGTTTTTGACTACACAAGACAATTACACAAAAAATACTGAATAGTATTTTCAGAGTTTTTAATGAATAGAAACTGTCCAGTATTTACTTACTATTTTTTCAAGCCTAGTTTCTGACTAGTAATTGGTCGTGAAAAATAGCCAGTATTTTTTGCCAAGTTTCTAAACAGTAACTGTCTAATTAATTTTAGCTAGTAAAAACTGTCTAGTTACTGGCCAGTAATAAGTTTTTCCCTGAGATGTTTTTACTTGGGTTTTCACAAATGAAAGTAGAATAAATACACTTAAAAAAAGATGCGCATTTTACTAATTATTTATTATTTATATAATATTAATTTAATAATATTAATAATTTAAATTATTAATATGTTAATAATCATATTAATAATTTTGATATATTAATAATACTATATATATATATGTTAATGACTATATTTTAATATAACAAAATAATGCTAATTAATAATTATTATTTGTCAGTTTAATTTGTGACGTTTTAGGTTGTGAAGCCAATATAAACAATAACAAATATAGTTAATTTATTACACTTTTTTAAAATATCCGAAAGAGATAGAAAGAGAGAAACAGAAAAAATTATGTAATTAAATATATAATGGTAATTATTACATTAATATTAAGTAAAATATTTACTCTGTTATAATTACACGCAAACTCAGTTTCTATGAAATTTGTCTATAAATTGCGTGTTGTGCTTCAAGGACTTTGTGAAATACAAACGCGCATTATTCAATCTTATCGCTAGGAATTTCTCTTTGTCTAAGATTACATTATTTGTTACAATTAAACATATTCTCTGATAATTAAATATATATATCATTACCTCTCAATTCTATTTCCTGCTCGGGCGACATCTTTCCATAGCCATCCTCTGACCTTCGGGACATACCAGCTTTGTTTTCGAAAGCGTGACGACAATAGGATAGTTCCTCAATTGATCAAATTTTTCATTTCTCGAGTTTTGTTCCTGGCAAAGGTCCTCTGGCACCAAACTGAATATCATTATCACTAATAGAATACAGACGTAAAATTTCATATTGCAACAATACAAAAGAGCAACACGGATTTTGTTTACAAATTGAATTGAAATTCGATCGAAGTTTGTGTTTCCAAAACTTCGTATCTCCTTTTCTGGTTTTCTTTCTCTTTATTATCTCACGTCAAAGTGCTATATCTACGTATCCACGTATCGTTTATTTCACTTTGGTCCGTTGTTCTTTATACTATTCACTACACCGAGTGTCGCTCTTCTAACGCGTGTTTCACATTTATAGATGTTGCGGATGACGCTATTTCTGCATTGTGAATTAGGTAAGATGCAGATTATTATGTAATTGCCACGACTGAAGATTATACATGTGAGAAAATGAATATCAGTGAAGTAAACAGAAAAATTTATACCCGGTATATGCACTGAAAGCATAAAGAAACTGTCTTCTTCTGTGACTTTTTATACAGATTGTCTAAAAGATTGTCTAAAAAGTACAAGTTTAACGTAAAGAAAACAATTATAAATTATCTGTTAAAACTAACTAGTGTTATTTAGATTCTTATAGCAAAATTTCGACAATTTTACAAAACTGCTTTCAATTGTAGGCAATGGTAATTGTGCAAATTCCGTAATCTTCATTTACGCGCAGAACATTATTCCACTAACTCATGTTTTTAGTTCACATCAATCTTATTGTGAAAGGTGTTTTAAAAATAACACTTCGACTAAATCAATGTGAAATAGTCCACTATATCTTGATAAATACTGGTTGCTGTTTTCAGTTATGCAAGAAGTGCAACGATATGTATCAGTAAAGTAAAAGGTTATTAAGTAAAGGTGATATAGAAGCTATCTTCTCTCTCCCTCTCTCTCTCTCTCTCTCTCTCTCTCTCTCTCTCTCTC
>NW_022639490.1:717950-733515 GCF_010583005.1 Odontomachus brunneus | reverse complement strand
TATATATATATATATATCAAAACAATATAATTTTATTAAAATTAAAATTTATAATTTTTATTTATTTTTTATTTTTTTATCTTTAAAATAATATTTTATTTTGTTTTATTATTTTTCGTTTTTGTCCACTTTGCCTTGTGGAACTACCATACGATCGTTTAGAAACTACAAAACATTTACTTATTATTTTTACTATTTAATTTCTGGCCATAAACTATCTCAAAAAAATTCGTCAGTAATTTCCGATTTTTTGCTGGACAGAAAATGCACAGCATTTCTTTACCATTTTATTTACTACTTTTCTTGCATAGTTTCTGACAAAAAACTACCCAAGAAATATTGAATAGTATTTTCAGAGTTTTTAATGAACAGAAACTGTTCAGTATTTACTTACTATTTTTTCAAGTCTAGTTTCTGATTAGTATTTGGCCATGAAAAATAACCAGTATTTTTTGCCAAGTTTCTAAACAGTAACTTTCTAATTAATCTTAGCCAGTAAAAACTGTCTAGTTACAGGCCAGTAATCAGTTTTTCCCTGAGATGTTTTTACTTAAGTTTTCACAAATGAAAGTAGAATAAATATACTTAAAAAAAGATGCACCTTTTACTTATTATTTATAATTTATATAATATTAATTTAATAACATTAAATATTTATATTATTAATATGTTAATAATCATATTAATAATTCTGATATATTAATAATATTATATATATGTTATTGATTATATTATAATATAACAAAATAATGTTAATAATTATTATTTGTCAGCTTAATTTGTAATATTTTAGGTTCTAAAGCTAATATAAACAACATTAACAGTTTCAGATCAGTTTTTAACTAGATTTTGATCAGTATCTAACCTGTTTATAAGCAGTTTTTTTTTTACTAGTTTTTATATTTACTAGTTTTTAATTTTTGACTATTTTATAAGCATTTTTTTATTTCTGATCAGTATCTATTTTTTTCAGTTTATTAATAGTTATAAATAATTTAACAATATATGTATCGAAACCATAATTCTATTAAAATGAAATTTTGTAATTTTTATTAAAAAATTTCTTTTCATCTTTATTATAATTTTTTATTTTATTTTCGCCAGGAACTATTTCAAAAAAAATTCGTCAGTAATTTCCGATTTTTTGCTGAACAGAAAATGCACATCATTTCCTTACCATTTTTCTTATATAGTTTCTGACAAATAACTGGCTAAAAAATACTGAACAGTATTTTCAGAGTTTTTACTGGGCAGAAACTATCCAATATTTACTTATTATTTTTCTTGCACAGTTTCTGACAAAAAACTATCAAAGAAATACTGAACAGTATTTTCAGAGTTTTTAATGGGCAGAAACTGTTCAGTATTTACTTACTATTTTTTCAAGTTTAGTTTCTGACTAGTAATTGGCCATGAAAAAATAGCCAGTATTTTCTACCAAATTTCAAAACAGTAACTGTCTAATTAATCCTAGCCAGTAAAAACTGTCTAGTTACTGGCCAGTAACCAGTTTTTCCCTGAGATGTTTCACTTGGGATAGTTAATTCATTATACCGTTTTAAAATATCCGAAAGAGAGAGAGAATTATGTAATTAAATATATAATGGTAATTATTACATTAATATTAAGTAAAATATTTACTCTGTTATAATTACACGCAAACTCAGTTTCTGTGGAACTTGTCTTTAAATTGCGTGTTGTGCTTCAAGGACTTTGTGAAACACAAATGCGCATTATTCAATCTTGCCGCTAAAAATTCCTATTTGTCTAAGATTATATTATTTGTTACAATTAAACATATTCTTTGACAGTTAAAGATATATATCATTACCTGTCAACTCTATTTCCCGAACTTGCGACATCGTCCCATCTCGAACCTTTCACCTGCGGCACACATTTTCGCATTCACGATAGGATAGCCATTTTTCGAATTTTTTCCTCTCCCATTTCCACTTTTCCAATTATTTCCCCTCTGGCAAAGATCCTCTGGCACTAAACTGAGTACCATTAACACTAATAGAATACAGACGTAAAATTTCATGTTGCAGCAATACAAAAAAACAACAAGGATTTTATTTATAAATTGAATCGAAATTCGATCGAAGTTTGTGTTTTCAAAACTTCGTATCTCCTTTTCTGGATTTCTTTCTCTTTATTATCTCAAATCAAAGTGCTATATCCGCGTATTCGCGTATCGTATTTATTTCACTTTGGCGCGTTATGTTCTTTATACTATTCACTACACCGAGTGTTTTGCCGCTCTCCTAACGCGTATTTCACATTTATAGCATAGAATTATTGCACCGGATGATGCAATTTCCGCATTGTGAATCAAGTAAGATGCAGATTACCATGTAATTGCCGCGACTAAAGATTACACGTGTGAAAAAATGAATAGCAGTGAAGTAAACAGAAGAAATACCGAAACAGAAGAATATCCAGTATATGCGCTGAAAGCATAAAGAAACTGTCTTCTCCTGTGGCTTTTTATACAGTTTGTCTAAAAGATTGTCTAAAAAGTATAAATTTAACGTAACATTGTTACGTTATATTTATACTTTTAACATTGTATAATTTTTAACATTGTATAATTTAACGTATAATTGTTTTAAGAAAACAATTATAAATTATCTGTTAAAACTAATTAGTGTTATTTAGATTCTTATAACAAAATTTTGACAATTTTACAAAACTGCTTTCAATTATAGGCAATGGTAATTGTGCAAATTCCGTAATCTTTATTTACGCGCAGAACACTACTCCACTAACTCACGTTTTTAGTTCACATCAATCTCATTGTAAAAGGCGTTTTAAAAATAAGACTTCGACTAAATCAATGTGAAATGGTCCACTATATCTTGGTAAATACTAGTTGCAGTTTTCAGTTGTGCAAGAAGTGCAATGATATGTATCAGTAAAGTAAAAGATTATTAAGTAAAAGTGATATAAAAGATATCGTATCTCCTCTTTTTCTCTCTTTCTCTCTCTTCCTAATAGAAATTTATATTCCTCAGGTGTAAAACTATTCCGAATACTTATTTCATTCTTTGTATTCAGAGTTTGTGATAATGAACACGCTATTGCGTTTTAGTGAAACATTCCCTACATTCCAATATGTATTTTTATTAACGTAATTTTGTAAGATATACTTAGTTTGTTTATATGAACATAAAGAAAAATTATCGGTATTATACATGCATATGTGACGCATGACTGATGTAGTACTTATTATAAGTACTTATTATAAGTACTTATAAGAGAAATATAATTCTCTCTATTTCTCTCATTGTATTTTTATATGTAACATATAATATAATTTAAATAAAAACGCATTGTAGACATGACTAATAACGTGAATTTATTGAAACTTCGTCGGTGCACAAAATATTTTTGTCATTACATAGTTGTGCTGTGGCGACGATATTTTGTTATGTTACTGTGCATTCGGTGTTCAGCTAAAATTCTATTGCTGAAATACTGATGTCTTCGAACCTGTAAACAAACATAAAATACACATGTCGTATGTTCAGGAGAAATTCATCGCAAGTCAATGTAATTTTTTACAGAATTCAAAAAAAATCTTTAAGGCAAATAAATCCTGTGTAAAATAAGATTATGTCTAATAAATCTAGCATAACTTAAGATAAATCGGCACCAATATCACTCGCTTTCCCAAGTAGAAATTTAACCAGATTCTGACCAGTGACTGCCCAGGAATTTTTGGTGACTAACTAGTTTTTAGCCAGTTTTCTTGGCTAGAAATTGACTGGTTTGGTCGACGCTCATTTCGTCAAAAACTGGACAGTTGAACTAGACAGTTTCAGACCAGTTTTTGACTAGATTTTGGTCAGTATTTAACCTGTTTATTAGCAGTTTCAAAGCAGTTTTTCACTAGTTTCTATGTAGTTTTTTACTTTTTTATAAGCATTTTTTTATCGGTTTCTGATCAGTATCTAACTATTTTTTTCAGTTTATTAATAGTTATAAATGATTTAACTCTTTTTATCTTAAGAATCCGGAGAAGTACATAATCTAATAGTATATATATATATATATATATATATATATGTATATATATGTATATATATATATATATATATATAACCAAGTAATAATTTTGAAAATATTGTACATTAATTTTAAATAAGGTCACACATAAATTCACACACACAGAAATACAGAATTAGTATGCATGCTTACATACAGAATTAGTTTCTGTAAAAGCTTACAGGGTTATATTGGATTTTATGGGGCCCAGTTTTTTAAATTATCCCGTTTGAACTTCTGCTCGCTAAGATTATTGTGATTGTTAAAGCTAAATACATGCTGTTAATAAAACAGTTACCAGTCCGCATGTCGTTTACTTTGCAGGCATGCGACATATTCCTGCGTAATCAGGAAACTGGCCAGGAGGACACAATTTCTTTTTAAGCGTTTGCACAATAAAGTTTGTTCCAGAGCAAATATCAGCAGATCCTTGTTGTAGTGCTTGTGACATAAATTCGTTCTTGGCACACTTGGCACGATTTCGGTAGCACCAATCCGAGTATCGTTATCACTAGTAGAGTATCGGTAAGAAACTTCATTTTGGTACAATAGGAGAAACTTTGAGATTTCTTTTTATAAATCGGATCGAGATCTTTGAACCGATGTTTTTCTGATTCTTTCTTCTTAATTATTTTGTTAATTGCTGTGACTTTTGCGCATTTCACATATTATTTAACATATTACTTAATTATTTTACTTTCGCTCGTCACACTCGTCGTTTCGACAAGCATTTGGCGCTTTTTTTATCGCGTCTTCTTTATTTATATACACAAACGTTAATTACAATGACGCAATCCACTAAATTGAATTACAAAATTCGAAGATCCGAATTGGTACACAACGTTATTCCCCGCGATAAATAACTACATTTGTGAAAGATATCAATGAAGTAAATATCAGAACGAATATACGGCATATTTACTAAAAATATAAGTAAATCGTTTCTCTCCAACGGTTTCCTGTACGTGTTATCTAGAAGAGAAAATACAAGTATGTAACGCGAGCCACAGAAAATTATAAATTTTCTGAAAAACTAACGTATACAGGGTGTCCCGAATTTAAATGTCAAAACTTCGGGTAGGTGTAGAGAATCGATAAACTAAGAAAAAAATTCTTTAGAGATATGATCGCTTTTGTTTTGTTTTGGAGAAAATCGCAAAAAAAGACAAACGTAGTTTTCATTTTAGTATTTATTTAATACTTATTTATTCATGTTGACACCTGCTTATTGTCCTCATATACGAAGCAGTAATTATAATTTTCTTATAATATTATTTAGTACAACAACAAAGATAAACTATTTAGTCCAAATATTTCATATAATAAAAGAAAAGTTAGAGATATATGCATAAAATATTTATGTAATTTTGTAAATTCCTGCAACTTGTATGCAACACTAATCAATATTTGTGATAACATTGCATTATTGCAGATTTATTATATTGCAATATTGTTATAATATTGCGTTGCAATATTCCAAGAAGCGGACATTTTAACAGGTTGCTGCAATACAAAAACAACGTTGCAATAACATTTTGCAATAAAATCGCAATATTGCAAAATAACATTACTGCAATGTTGTTGCAACATTGCTGTATGAGAATTCACTCGATGGCTTCTGATGAGTAACTGGCGAATTTATAGAAAAAAGACAGAAATGTAAAAAAAATCAAAGTTTTTCCCGAATCATCAATATTAAAACGGAATATTATTGTTTTGATGTACGCGCGCGCGCGCGCGCGATTTTAATGACGATAATATTTTAAAGGTAGTACGAGAACGAAGTAACTACGTTTGTCTATTTTTATGATTTTTTCGAAACGAAGCAAAAACAAACATATCTCTGAACAACTTTTTTTCTTAGTTTATCGATTCCCTATACCCTCCCGAAGTTTTCACATTTAAATTCGGGACAATACAATATGCTTTTTCTAGTTTTCAGTACAAATGTTATATAGGTTTACCTGGAAAGATTCTATTAATTTTGCACATTCTTTTTGAGCCGTTTGAGCTTCATTGCACCTTATCAAATCACGTCACTGTTTGACATTGATATTATAGCTAAAGACATCTCAGTCATTAGATTACGACTATTAGTCACGATCACTTGAAAACAATCTATTATCTGTACAGTCGAGAGCGAAACTGTTGTAACAATTTCTTTCTAGTTCTTTCTTGAAGCTCGTAACTCATCTAATTGTCATATTTGAGGATCATAGATTTGCTCGATAATCAGATATAACAGGACGCAAACTGACTGTACGTGGAGTAAATTTTACCCAGTCTACGCGAAAAGCGTGTTGATATATCCGAAAAAATCGTTGCAATATTGACGCTGGAAGAATTGAAGAATCTTATACTTCAAATATAAGACATCCGACGGTACAAGCTAAACGGCAAATCCAGGAAAAATGTAAGTATGAGAGTAATGCAAGAGGACGCAAGAGGACACACTCTCTCTCTCTCTCTCTCCCTTTCTTTTTCCTTCGCTACTTTCATACTCACTTTTTTCTGGACTTTCAGTCTAAGTTATGCCGTTAGATGTCTCTTATATTTGAAGCACAAGACTTTTCCATTTTTCGAGCATCGCTATTGCTACGATTTAACCCGGAATTGCGAATGTATCAATATATTTTCACGTTGCCTCGATGAAATTTACTTTCGCATATTGTTATTTTAAGTCCTGTAATATATTCGGCGATTGCTGCGTAAGTCCGTGAGAAATAATTCTCAAATGTAACAATACATATACTACTACCTTTGTTAGAAGAAAAAAATGTTGAAACTCGTTTCGCTCTTGACTGTACATGTTTATTCTTGAGTAAAAAAAACTGGAAACATAAGGATAATGCATGCTGATTTCTTTACTGCGCGTTTTCATAACGTCAGAACGTTTATGCTTCTTGTTTGAGGCTATTCCAGGGATTATGCTGTAAATATTCCTCTTAGTAAATATTCCTCTTAGTAAAGTGTTGTACTGAAGTTGAAAACTTTATCGGCAGAATACTGACATTTTTTTCTGCAAAGTTTGCATCGCGTCGGTTGTACGGAATTACAAAATGTCTTTATGCGATGAAAGTACGTACAAAAATTAATGAACGTTGCTCAATATGTGTCGAAAATAAAGAAAATTTAAAAGGAATTGTAAAATTGCAAGCTTTTAGTTAGCGTAACATTTGCCTGATCCAAAAGTTCCGCAGCTTGTACATATTGAAAGTGTGGATGCTTCAAGCAGAAAAATTCTACACATACCTAGTTAGGTTTTGCGCTGAATATGAAACAAAACAACACACATTTATGTAAATTCCGTATATACAAGAAATATGAAAAGGATGATTGAGTTAATGACGATCGCTCTGCGTTATCGAGATTTTTTGAGTTTGTTATCGGCCTCAGCATCCCCTTAACTATATCCAGAATTTATCTATTTGATATGACATCAATCGTATACTTGTGCAGCACATTAAATTGGACAGGAAAGTCTTATATTGTTTCGCTCTATCGTTGTAATTTTTATTAAGAAATTGATTAATAAATATAATCGAATAAGCACGTCATTGTTTTTTTTTCTCTAGTGAAAGTGACTACTCTTTCTATCATTTAGGCGAACGTAAATTGAAACTTGATTTGGTTTATTACATATAATTGTAATGTAATGTTATCGATCTTTCGTAATTCGTAGCTTACTATGTTTAACCACATATATTGTGAGCAGAACTGATAACATAAATTTATTGAAACTTCGTCGATGCACATAATGTTTTCGTCATTCCGCGGTTGCAGTCATGATGATATTTTGGACCTTTGCCCCGCATCTGGTTTTCAGTCAACATTGTTGAAATACTGATATCCTCACAGGCCTGCAAACATACATAAAATGGAAATATACATCATATTTCCGAAACTCTTCATATTCTTGGAATCTGTTGTGGTCTTATATGTAATATTTTTAGAGACATTATTTACAGAGTCCGTAAAAAAATGTTTAGGAACAACATAAAAATCGTATGAAAAGAGAATTATAAGTTTAACGGGACTTAAGTGTGACAGTATTATATATACCGTATAAAGCGTGCAAAATATTTTGCCTTGCCATAAATTGTGTAACTTAAATTTATTAGGAAAGGAATCCACATTCTAATAATTATTGATATCTAGTTTACTCAAATTCATAAGATTTGAGAATTTAATGAATCAACATCATTAGTATTATAGTAAATTCGATATTTTCACTTTAAGAATTAAAAGAACTATATAATCTAATATCGTGTATATAAATATTTAACTAAATATTAATTTTGAAAGTATAATGTTACTTATATTAGAAAAAATAAATCTCAAGTATGACCATGTACGCGCTCTCGTACTTTTGCAATAATAACAAAACAACAGAACGCTTTCTTGTCCGATTTAATAAGTACTATTAATAATGAAATTGAAAATAATCTATTATACGATGTACATGGTGCAACTCAGACAGCATAATTTCTTAAAAGATGCTTTAAAGATATCCAAAGAATGTTCTATATTTTTTGGACGTCTTTAAGACATCTTTCAGTAATTTATGCTGTCTGGGAGTATTTGCATTTGAGCAAGAAAGCAATAAAGAGATAAAAGTATCATATGCTTTACTGTACATTTGATTTCAAAAGTTTTGTTTATGTATAAAAGCTTATATTTCTCGTGTAAAATTATTCAGACAATTTTGGCCGCGAATTTTTCTTTTGCTTATTGTTTACAGTAAATCTAATAATTAACGTCGCTCATGTGCGACTACAGTTCACTAAATTGAACAAGAAAATGTTCTATCGTTTTGCTATTGTTGCAATCGTTACTAAGAAATTAATGAATGAATATTTGTGAAGAATATTTGCGGTTAAGCGGTAGGAGGTTATCACGCATAGAAATAACTCGACGAAATATGTTTTAGATTCTTCCTGACATAGAGAGAACGATTTGGTTGAATCAAACAAACATTTCTTTGGAATAATCTAAACAAATTTTAATTGTTCGGACAATGTTTTGTTTGACGTAACAAAAATATTTAGTTGCGGCTTAGTTTCAACGAAATATTTTTGTTGTGACAACCAAAAAATTTCAAGAACTTTGTGAAACGCAAACGCGAATTATTGAGTCTTGTAGCTTAGAACTTCTGTTTGTTAAGATTATATTATCTGTTACAATTAAATATATATTTTGACAGTTAAAGATGTATATCACTACCTGTCAACTCTATTTCTCGTTCGGCCGACATCTTCCTGTACCATCCCAACTCTGACCTTTGAGACACGACGCTCCTGTTTTCGAACGCACGTTGACAATAGACAATAGTCATTCTTTCCTTTCTTTCTGCCCCCACCCCTCTGGCACTAAATATCATTATCACTAATAACTGAATATCATTATCACTAATAGGATACAGACGTAAAATTTCATGTTGCAGCAATACAAAAGAGCAACATGGATTTACAAATTGAATCGAAATTAGATTGAAGTTTGTATTTCCAAAACTTCGTATCTCCTTTTCTGGATTTCTTTCTGTTATTTATTTCAAATTAAAGTGCTATATTCGCGCATCTACCTATCGTTTATTTCACTTTGGCTTGTTATGTTCGTTATACTATCCACTACATCGAGTATCTAGTCGCTCTTTTAACGTGTATTCTTATTTATTAATAGAAGCTATCTTCTCTCTCCCTCGCTCTCTCTCTCTCTCTCTCTCTCTCTCTCTCTCTCTCTCCCTTTTTCTAATAGAAATTTATTTTCCTCAGGTGTAAAACTATTCCGAATACTTATTACATTCTTTGTATTCAGTGTTTGTGATAATGAACACACTGTTGCGTTTTAGTCAAACATTCCCTACATTCCAATATATATTTTTATTAATGTAATTGTGTAAGATATGTTTAGTTTGTTTATATGAATATATACAGAAAAATTATCAGTATCATACATGCATATCTGACGCTGATGTAGTTGATAATATAGTAATAATAAGACGTCATTCTTGAGCACATAAAGTGGGTTAAACTGCACATAAAGTGGGTTAAACAGAAAAGTCTTTACTCATCCCGTAATGATGGTAAAAGTTATTAATAAATCAACTGATGAATATGAGTAAATGAATCGACGAAATGCTGTGAAGCTTATGTGTAGGCACGGCTTAAAAAACATGTCTTGAGTTCTTTCTGTCAAAAGCCGTTGTTATTTCTATCACTTATATGCAAATTAAAATGTCATTCGTCCCGCAGTTCATTATATATACGCGCATAATTTATAATGTTATTTAAATATATACTTATTGTGACCAGATTTAATAACATAATTATGTTGAAACTTCGTTGATATACAGAGTATTTATGTCCTTGCGCGGTTATCGCCCCAATGATGTTTTTCAAAGCGTACTCCCGTATCTGGTTTTCGCTAACATTGCTGGAATGCTGCTCTCTTAAAATGAATCAGTCAAACATCACTGAAAACAGTGAATATACATCGATTTGCAGTTATAAGTACTTATAAAAGAACTATAGTTCTCTCTATTTCTCTCATTGTATTTTTATATATAACATTTAGTATAATTTAAATAAAAATGCATTGCAGACAGGATTAATAACGTGAATTTATTGAAGCTTCGTCGGTGCACAGAATATTTTTGTCATTATATGGCTGCGGCGACGATATTTTGGTATGTTACTGTGCATTCAGTGTTCAGCTGAAATTCTATTGCTGAAATACTGATATCTTCGAACCTGTAAACAAACATAAAATACACATGTTGTATGTTCAGGAGAAATTCGTCGCAAGTTAATGTAATTTTTTACAGAACTCAAAAGAAATCTTTAAGGAAAATAAATCCTGTGTAAAATAAGATTATGTCTAATAAATCTAGCATAACTTAAGATAAATCGGCACCAATATCACTAGTTTTCCCAAGTAGAAATTTAACCAGATTCTGATCAGTAACTGCCCAGGAATTTTTGGTAACTAGCTAGTTTTTAGCCGGTTTTCTTTGCTAGAAACTGATTCATTTGGTCGACGCTCACTTCGTCAAAAACTGGACTGTTTCAGATCAGTTTTTAACTAGATTAAGATTTTGATCAATATCTAACCTGCTCATTAGCAGTTTCTAAGCAGTTTTTTATTAGTTTCTATGTAGTTTTCTACTATTTTATAAGCATTTTTTTATCGGTTTCCGATAAGTATCTAACTTTTTTTCAGTCTTTTAATAGTTATAAATAATTTAACTATATATATATATATATCAAAACAATATAATTTTATTAAAATTAAAATTTATAATTTTTATTTATTTTTTATTTTTTTATCTTTAAAATAATATTTTATTTTGTTTTATTATTTTTCGTTTTTGTCCACTTTGCCTTGTGGAACTACCATACGATCGTTTAGAAACTACAAAACATTTACTTATTATTTTTACTATTTAATTTCTGGCCATAAACTATCTCAAAAAAATTCGTCAGTAATTTCCGATTTTTTGCTGGACAGAAAATGCACAGCATTTCTTTACCATTTTATTTACTACTTTTCTTGCATAGTTTCTGACAAAAAACTACCCAAGAAATATTGAATAGTATTTTCAGAGTTTTTAATGAACAGAAACTGTTCAGTATTTACTTACTATTTTTTCAAGTCTAGTTTCTGATTAGTATTTGGCCATGAAAAATAACCAGTATTTTTTGCCAAGTTTCTAAACAGTAACTTTCTAATTAATCTTAGCCAGTAAAAACTGTCTAGTTACAGGCCAGTAATCAGTTTTTCCCTGAGATGTTTTTACTTAAGTTTTCACAAATGAAAGTAGAATAAATATACTTAAAAAAAGATGCACCTTTTACTTATTATTTATAATTTATATAATATTAATTTAATAACATTAAATATTTATATTATTAATATGTTAATAATCATATTAATAATTCTGATATATTAATAATATTATATATATGTTATTGATTATATTATAATATAACAAAATAATGTTAATAATTATTATTTGTCAGCTTAATTTGTAATATTTTAGGTTCTAAAGCTAATATAAACAACATTAACAGTTTCAGATCAGTTTTTAACTAGATTTTGATCAGTATCTAACCTGTTTATAAGCAGTTTTTTTTTTACTAGTTTTTATATTTACTAGTTTTTAATTTTTGACTATTTTATAAGCATTTTTTTATTTCTGATCAGTATCTATTTTTTTCAGTTTATTAATAGTTATAAATAATTTAACAATATATGTATCGAAACCATAATTCTATTAAAATGAAATTTTGTAATTTTTATTAAAAAATTTCTTTTCATCTTTATTATAATTTTTTATTTTATTTTCGCCAGGAACTATTTCAAAAAAAATTCGTCAGTAATTTCCGATTTTTTGCTGAACAGAAAATGCACATCATTTCCTTACCATTTTTCTTATATAGTTTCTGACAAATAACTGGCTAAAAAATACTGAACAGTATTTTCAGAGTTTTTACTGGGCAGAAACTATCCAATATTTACTTATTATTTTTCTTGCACAGTTTCTGACAAAAAACTATCAAAGAAATACTGAACAGTATTTTCAGAGTTTTTAATGGGCAGAAACTGTTCAGTATTTACTTACTATTTTTTCAAGTTTAGTTTCTGACTAGTAATTGGCCATGAAAAAATAGCCAGTATTTTCTACCAAATTTCAAAACAGTAACTGTCTAATTAATCCTAGCCAGTAAAAACTGTCTAGTTACTGGCCAGTAACCAGTTTTTCCCTGAGATGTTTCACTTGGGATAGTTAATTCATTATACCTTTTTAAAATATCCGAAAGAGAGAGAGAATTATGTAATTAAATATATAATGGTAATTATTACATTAATATTAAGTAAAATATTTACTCTGTTATAATTACACGCAAACTCAGTTTCTGTGGAACTTGTCTTTAAATTGCGTGTTGTGCTTCAAGGACTTTGTGAAACACAAATGCGCATTATTCAATCTTGCCGCTAAAAATTCCTATTTGTCTAAGATTATATTATTTGTTACAATTAAACATATTCTTTGACAGTTAAAGATATATATCATTACCTGTCAACTCTATTTCCCGAACTTGCGACATCGTCCCATCTCGAAGCTTTCACCTGCGGCACACATTTTCGCATTCACGATAGGATAGTCATCTTTCCAATTTTTTCCTCTCCAATTTCCATTTCTCCAATTTCCACTTCTCCAATTTCCTCTTCTCCAATTTCTTCTTCTCCAATTATTTCTTCTCTGGCAAAGGTCCTCTGGCACTAAACTGAGTACCATTAACACTAATAGAATACAGACGTAAAATTTCATGTTGCAGCAATACAAAAAAACAACACGGATTTTATTTATAAATTGAATCGAAATTCGATCGAAGTTTGTGTTTTCAAAACTTCGTATCTCCTTTTCTGGATTTCTTTCTCTTTATTATCTCAAATCAAAGTGCTATATCCGCGTATTCGCGTATCGTATTTATTTCACTTTGGCGCGTTATGTTCTTTATATTATTCACTACACCGAGTGTTTTGCCGCTTTCCTAACGCGTATTTCACATTTATAGCATAGAATTATTGCACCATATGATGCAATTTCCGCATTGTGAATCAAGTAAGATGCAGATTACCATGTAATTGCCGCGACTAAAGATTACACGTGTGAAAAAATGAATAGCAGTGAAGTAAACAGAAGAAATACCGAAACAGAAGAATATCCAGTATATGCGCTGAAAGCATAAAGAAACTGTCTTCTCCTGTGGCTTTTTATACAGTTTGTCTAAAAGATTGTCTAAAAAGTATAAATTTAACGTAACATTGTTACGTTATATTTATACTTTTAACATTGTATAATTTTTAACATTGTATAATTTAACGTATAATTGTTTTAAGAAAACAATTATAAATTATCTGTTAAAACTAATTAGTGTTATTTAGATTCTTATAACAAAATTTTGACAATTTTACAAAACTGCTTTCAATTATAGGCAATGGTAATTGTGCAAATTCCGTAATCTTTATTTACGCGCAGAACACTACTCCACTAACTCACGTTTTTAGTTCACATCAATCTCATTGTAAAAGGCGTTTTAAAAATAAGACTTCGACTAAATCAATGTGAAATGGTCCACTATATCTTGGTAAATACTAGTTGCAGTTTTCAGTTGTGCAAGAAGTGCAATGATATGTATCAGTAAAGTAAAAGGTTATTAAGTAAAAGTGATATAAAAGATATCGTATCTCCTCTTTTTCTCTCTTTCTCTCTCTTCCTAATAAAAATTTATATTCCTCAGGTGTAAAACTATTCCGAATACTTATTTCATTCTTTGTATTCAGAGTTTGTGATAATGAACACGCTATTGCGTTTTAGTGAAACATTCCCTACATTCCAATATGTATTTTTATTAACGTAATTTTGTAAGATATACTTAGTTTGTTTATATGAACATAAAGAAAAATTATCGGTATTATACATGCATATGTGACGCATGGCTGATGTAGTACTTATTATAAGTACTTATTATAAGTACTTATAAGAGAAATATAATTCTCTCTATTTCTCTCATTGTATTTTTATATGTAACATGTAATATAATTTAAATAAAAATGCATTGCAGACAGGACTAATAACGTGAATTTATTAAAGCTTCGTCGGTGCACAAAATATTTTTGTCATTACATAGTTGTGCTGTGGCGACGATATTTTGTTATGTTACTGTGCATTCGGTGTTCAGCTAAAATTCTATTGCTGAAATACTGATGTCTTCGAACCTGTAAACAAACATAAAATACACATGTCGTATGTTCAGCAGAAATTCATCGCAAGTCAATGTAATTTTTTACAGAATTCAAAAGAAATCTTTAAGCAAATAAATCCTGTGTAAAATAAGATTATGTCTAATAAATCTAGCATAACTTAAGATAAATCGGCACCAATATCACTCGCTTTCCCAAGTAGAAATTTAACCAGATTCTGACCAGTGACTGCCCAGGAATTTTTGGTGACTAACTAGTTTTTAGCCAGTTTTCTTGGGTAGAAATTGACTGGTTTGGTCGACGCTCATTTCGTCAAAAACTGGACAGTTGAACTAGACAGTTTCAGACCAGTTTTTGACTAGATTTTGGTCAGTATTTAACCTGTTTATTAGCAGTTTCAAAGCAGTTTTTCACTAGTTTCTATGTAGTTTTTTACTTTTTTATAAGCATTTTTTTATCGGTTTCTGATCAGTATCTAACTATTTTTTTCAGTTTATTAATAGTTATAAATGATTTAACTCTTTTTATCTTAAGAATCCGGAGAAGTACATAATCTAATAGTATATATATATATATATATATATATATATGTATATATATGTATATATATATATATATATATATAACCAAGTAATAATTTTGAAAATATTGTACATTAATTTTAAATAAGGTCACACATAAATTCACACACACAGAAATACAGAATTAGTATGCATGCTTACATACAGAATTAGTTTCTGTAAAAGCTTAC
>NW_022639490.1:696630-717934 GCF_010583005.1 Odontomachus brunneus | reverse complement strand
AAATCACGTCACTGTTTGACATTGATATTATAGCTAAAGACATCTCAGTCATTAGATTACGACTATTAGTCACGATCACTTGAAAACAATCTATTATCTGTACAGTCGAGAGCGAAACTGTTGTAACAATTTCTTTCTAGTTCTTTCTTGAAGCTCGTAACTCATCTAATTGTCATATTTGAGGATCATAGATTTGCTCGATAATCAGATATGACAGGACGCAAACTGACTGTACGTGGAGTAAATTTTACCCAGTCTACGCGAAAAGCGTGTTGATATATCCGAAAAAATCGTTGCAATATTGACGCTGGAAGAATTGAAGAATCTTATACTTCAAATATAAGACATCCGACGGTACAAGCTAAACGGCAAATCCAGGAAAAATGTAAGTATGAGAGTAATGCAAGAGGACGCTCACACACTCTCTCTCTCTCTCTCCCTTTCTTTTTCCTTCGCTACTTTCATACTCACTTTTTTCTGGACTTTCAGTCTAAGTTATGCCGTTAGATGTCTCTTATATTTGAAGCACAAGACTTTTCCATTTTTCGAGCATCGCTATTGCTACGATTTAACCCGGAATTGCGAATGTATCAATATGTTTTCACTGGGACTGGACTCTTCATGTAGACTGGGTAAAATTTACTCCACGTACAGTCAGTTTGCCTTGTCATATCTGATTATCGAGCAAATCTATGATCCTCAAATATGACAATTAGATGAGTTACGAGCTTCAAAAAAGAACTAGAAAGAAATTGTTACAACAGTTTCGCTCTCGACTGTACAGATAATAGATTGTTTTCAAGTGATCGTGACTAATAGTCGTAATCTAATGACTGAGATGCCTTTAGCTATAATATCAATGTCAAACAGTGACGTGATTTTTCACGTTGCCTCGATGAAATTTACTTTCGCATATTGTTATTTTAAGTCCTGTAATATATTCGGCGATTGCTGCGTAAGTCCGTGAGAAATAATTCTCAAATGTAACAATACATATACTACTACCTTTGTTAGAAGAAAAAAATGTTGAAACTCGTTTCGCTCTTGACTGTACATGTTTATCCTTGAGTAAAAAAAACAGTGGAAACATAAGGATAATGCATGCTGATTTCTTTACTGCGCGTTTTCATAACGTCAGAACGTTTATGCTTCTTGTTTGAGGCTATTCCAGGGATTATGCTGTAAATATTCCTCTTAGTAAAGTGTTGTACTGAAGTTGAAAACTTTATCGGTAGAATACTGACATTTTTTTCTGCAAAGTTTGCATCGCGTCGGTTGTACGGAATTACAAAATGTCTTTATGCGATGAAAGTACGTGCAAAAATTAATGAACGTTGCTCAATATGTGTCGAAAATAAAGAAAATTTAAAAGGAATTGTAAAATTGCAAGGTTTTAGTTAGCGTAACATTTGCCTGATCTAAAAGTTCCGCAGATTGTACATATTGAAAGTGTAGATGCTTCAAGCAGAAAAATTCTACACATACCTAGTTAGGTTTTGCGCTGAATATGAAACAAAACAACACACATTTATGTAAATTCCGTATATACAAGAAATATGAAAAGGATGATTGAGTTAATGACGATCGCTCTGCGTTATCGAGATTTTTTGAGTTTGTTATCGGCCTCAGCATCCCCTTAACTATATCCAGAATTTATCTATTTGATATGACATCAATCGTATACTTGTGCAGCACATTAAATTGGATAGGAAAGTCTTATATCGTTTCGCTCTATCGTTGTAATTTTTATTAAGAAATTGATTAATAAATATAATCGAATAAGCACATCATTGTTTTTTCTTCTTTAGTGAAAGTGACTACTCTTTCTATCATTTAGGCGAACGTAAATTGAAACTTGATTTGGTTTATTACATATAATTGTAATGTAATGTTATCGATCTTTCGTAATTCGTAGCTTACTATGTGTGTTTAACCACACATACTGTGAGCAGAACTGATAACATAAATTTATTGAAACTTCGTCGATGCACATAATGTTTTCGTCATTCCGCGGTTGCAGTCATGATGATATTTTGGACCTTTGCCTCGCATCTGGTTTTCAGTCAACATTGTTGAAATACTGATATCCTCACAGGCCTGCAAACATACATAAAATGGAAATACACATCATATTTCCGAAACTTTTCATATTCCTGGAATCTGTTGTGGTCTTATATGTAATATTTTTAGAGGCATTATTTGTAAACGCTTTCTTGTTCGATTTAATAAGTATTATTAATAATAAAATTGAAAATAGTCTATTATTTGTCGTATACAATGTATGTACATGGTGCAACTCAGACAGCATAATCTCTTAAAAGATGCTTTAAAGACATCCAAAGAATGTTCTATATTTTTTGGACGTATTTAAGACATCTTTTAGTAATTTGTGTTGTCTGGGAATATTTGCATTCGAGCAAGAAAATAATAAAGAGATAAAAGTATCATATGCTTCATTGTACATTTGATTTCAAAAGTGTTGTTTGTGTATAAAAGCTTATATTTCTCGTATAAAACTATTTCAGACAATTTTGACTGCGAATTATTCTTTTGCTTACTGTTTACAGTATATCTAATAATTAACATTGCTCATGTGCGACTATAGTTCACTAAATTGAACAGAAAAACGTTCTATCATATGCTATTGTTGCAATCGTTATTAAGAAATTAATGAATGAATATTTGCGAAGAATATTTGCGGTTAAGCGGTAGGAGGTTATCACGCATAGAAATAGCTCGACGAAATATGTTTTGGATTCTTCCTGACATAGAGAGGACGATTTGATTGAATCAAACAAACACTTTTTTGGAATAATCTAAACAAATTTTGATCGATCAATGTTTTCTTTGACGCAACAAAAATATTTAGTTTGCGGCTTAGTTTCAACAAAATATTTTTGTTGTGTCAACCAAAAAATGTATTTTGGACCATTCGAAGAAAGCGTTTATTTGATTCAACAAATTTTCTCTGTGCGAGAGCGGTTGTTTCTTCTGTTATTTCAGCATATATAAATTGAAATATTATTAATTGCATGGTTTATTATACACGTGCGTAATTTGTAACATAATTAATACACACGTGTGATACGTAAGATGAATTAATGTAACGAAGTGTCTCTGATAGACTCTCGAGATATACAATCAAATCAAAATAGAAGAAGATTAAATCAGTGTCACCGCAAATATTGGTGCGGGATTTGAACTTAATCTCGCGAGGATAATAATATTCCAACCGTGTCAAACGCAGGCGCCAAGGAATCTCCTAGAGACTTGAAACATGCACGGAGAATTCACGCCAGAATTCCGATTGTTCGATATTCCCGATATCGAATATAATTGATATCGATATTCGATATAAGCCCGATTATTTTAACATTACTTCTTTTGCTCCTTATTCCCGTTATTAATTAAATGAAAAGCATTTTTTATTCATATCCAGGTGTGTTACAAGAAATATTGTCTCAGTCGGAAGTAGCGTGAATTTATTGAAATTTGCTCGCTATATAGAATATTTTTATCACTGAGCAATTGCTATCACGATATCTTGCAGCTGTGTCTTGCATCTGATTTTTAGTTAACACGTTACTGAAACGCTGATATCTTTGAGCTTGTAAATATTAAAATATATACCTCCGACTATAATATCGATGTTTCTCAGTGACGTGATTTGATAGAATACGCTTTCTATATTTCACGAAAGTCAAGGAGGCTACGTAAAAGATTAAATATATTCAAAATTGTGTTTGTGTTTCCGGAAGGAAGTCGTCGCAATTTGAGTAATTTTTTAAAAGGCATTATTTATAGAGATCGCAAGAAATCTGTAGAAATAATAAATTGTATAAAATAAGATAAATATTTAAGATGACTCGATAAAGCAGTGCTATATTTTGCTTTCTTATAAATAACGAGTTAAATTTAGTAGAAAGAAAATATAAATTTAGTAGAAAGAAAATATACATTTTCAATTATTGTTAATGAGTTTACTTCAATTCGTACAGTGAGAAAAAAGTTGGATCGACAAAATTAACAGTCATCCGCTTTTAAATTACGCTGAACAAATTACGCATTAGTGTAACAATAAGTTGCGTTGATATAGTTATTGACCAAATCGCAATTATTGAATCAATCGATGACTCTCATCACAACAATATAATTCGTTCGATCAACTAAACGTTTGCTTGAACAAATTTTCTTCCGTTCAAAGAGAGTCTTATTAATTTAACTATTTCGTTCTCAGTTTAAGATTTGAGTCTATTTCATTAATATTGCAGTAAATTTGATATTTCTACCTTAAAAATCTGATGAAATATATTATTAAATCGAGCTAGTATATATTCAAGTAATAATTTTGAAAAAAATATTACTAAATATTAATATCGTATTAATGTTAAATAAAATAAACCTCACATAGGATCACATACACGCAGAATTAGTTCACGTAAGGAACTTGGAGCTACATCGTGCGTTGCTTTAGCGATTTTACGAAACGCTACGTTCTTGATTTAATTATCCTGCTTGAACTTACGCTCATTAGGATTATTATATTTGTTAAAACTGAATTAATTCTTTTAGTAAAAGCATAGTTACCTTTATGCGTTAGCTACTTCACGCGTTGACGACACATTCCGCTAGAATCAGGTAAGTGGTCAGGTGGACATGAGCTTTTTGAAAGAACTTCCACCATAGTAGTTAATTCCGGATAATCTTCAAATTCTTCTGTTATTGTTATTTTTTCGTAATCGTAGGATTGGCAAAAATTCGGTGGCACCAACTTCAGTATTATTATCATTAATAAAACCCCCGCAAAAAACTTCATCTCGACACAGAGACAAAACCAGCGTTCTTTTTCTATAAATCCAATCGAAATTAGTTGATCCTTTCGTTTTCTGTATCGCGCCTTCTCTTCCTTTTTAATTATTTCGATTAGCGTGACATATACGAATCCCACGTATCGCTTATTCCAACTCGTTACATTCGTTATACTATCATTCTCTATCGTGGTTCTCGTATTTATAACATAGGCGTTACGTTCAATGATGCAAATCTAATGGATTGCTGTGCAATCTGATGACTTGTGAAAAACATCCATGAAATATGGAGGAGGACTTATATCCAGAATATATACTGAGCGCAAACAAATAACTGTCCTCTATTGCGGTATCTTATATGCGAAAGAAAGTGCAAGTATATAACGCGATTAGGAAATTATTAGAGTTGGTAAGTATGTTTTTTTTTTTGTAACGCCGTTATCGTTATTTTTCTTCGAGAATGATCGTTACTTTTCTCTGTTTGTAATGGTAACGGTAATGTCGTTACATTTTTACAACGGTAACGAATTTAACCGCTACTTTTATCGTTAGTTTAGTTATCTTTGTTCAATAGATGAAGTGCTGGTCGCGCGCTAATAGTGTGTATTAAGTATTCTTGATTGGATAAAAATATCTCGATATTCACTGGAAGACAGTACATGATTTTATTTTGTTTTCATGTAAAACTAATTGTTAGTGCAAAGTTGGATTTGCAATTTAGCTGTTAAAAATTTTTAATAAATTTAATAACAAGTATGCTTAGTATAGTTCTCTCTCTCTCTCTCTCTCTCTCTCTCTCCCTCTCTCTCTTATAAGAAACCATGGAATAAGAGAGAGAGGGTGAGAGAGAGAGGAAAAGAATATTATATTAAACATATACGTTATTAAATTTATATTATATTCATTACATTCATTATTCTACGCGTCTCAATGAACATTGTTGAAATGTTTTCCATTTCTAACATAGATGTTCTTTCTAATGACGTAGTCTGTTAGGTTGTATTGTTAAAATCAAAATCAAAATATCGTGATTGTTCGCCGCAATCAAAATTATACTCACATATATAAATTATATTCACATATATATATTATACATATATATAATTATACTCACTTATATATATAATTAAAAAATAAATAAAAATAAACCTAATGTAAGTATTCACAAAGTTTTAGTGAACCATACTCCTCCGCAGTTTCTTATATGCATTGTTTAAAAAGGTTAATACAAACAATTCTATACAGACTCTACGAAGTATATAATTTTAATTAAACATATCTTTTGGCCAGTAAGAGGCGAAGTTCAGATATTGGAGTTCAAATATTAAATGCTGGAAAGATAATAATGTTTAACAGTGTTAACGTACGTGCTAGATAAATTTTCCAGTCTTTATAACGTATGCGATGAATTAAATCTCTCACGTCACCGACTCTGTATGAATCCCAGGCTATATCATTAATATTAATTAACTCCCTTTTTATATTACTTTATGGTTAAACATTTTTAATTCTATTTTGAAGTTGCGAAAAATTAGTACATGTTTCACGGATATAGAACGATGTTATACATTATTTGATAAATGTATGGAAATTATACAGATTCGTATTACAAAATTTTGCGAAATTTATGTAGCCTCCTTGAGTTCCATGAAATATAGAAAGCATATTCTATCAAATTACATCACTGATTAACATCGATATTATAGTCGGAGATATTTTAATTACTAGATTATGACTCGATTTGAGAATAATCCATATCTGTTGATACATGATCCGATATTTGCATTCGAGCAAGAAGAGCAATGAAGCAATAAAGACAACTTCTTCTCATCGTGCATTTGATTTTAAACGCTTTGATTATATAAAAGCTTATATTTTTCGTTTAAAAGTATTTCAAGCAGTAAGTTGTGAATATTTTTTCATTTACTGTATTTTTCATATTTATAGAGTTTCTCATATTTAATCCTAGAACACCATACTTCTCTCGAGTCCCGATTTCATCACATTGGACGTAATGCATCCAGCCACTTTTAACTATCAATATTTCTCAGAAAAGTAAATACCTTTTAACATATTTTGTTTTTTATTTAAACGCCAAAATATCAGAAATATGTCTTCTATCATTAATTACGCGATTGAGGTATCATAAAAAAGAAGTTAATTTTGCAGAAAGACCGAATAAAAGTTTTTCTAATTGCAAAAAGGCTATTTGCTTGAAAAGTTAGTTTTTTGTAACGTTGTATTGTATAAAATCAACTGCCACTTAAAGGTGAAGAATACAACTCCTCCAAAAAACGTGGAACAATAATTTAAACAAAATATATTGCTTTAACATGAAGAATTTTAACGTCAAGACTGATTTCAACAGCATCTTTTTCAACTGCTAAACGGCAGAAAGGGCCTGACTTATGACCCCAGTTATAAAGGAGAGCCAGAAGCTTTTTTTTCTCCAAAATCCTGATCCCCTTATGTATTCATTAATAATTCATATTTATTTGATATATTTATATCAAATAAAAAAATAAAATATCTTTCACTGCATAGAAGCGGTGAGGTTCTTCAATAATAGCATGGGTGTGGTACGTCTAAGTTTGATGTTCTAGAGTTAAAATCACAGACATCTATAATATACCAAAACGTGAACCTCGTTATATACACCCTAGATTCAGTGTTCTTAGAAACTATGTGCTTAAATAACGCATTGGTGGCGGGCTTAGTAACTGACTGGAATGCAGTTACTCTACAAATATAAGAATTTTTCACTTATAAAGTCACTAAATCGAAATGTGAGTGTGCTGTCGGTGTGTATACCTACAAAACAGCGTACACACACACTTGTACAAGTTTGTATTACCGGGACGTCCATGCTCAAGGAGTCAATGCTCGCGATCTAATATATTATAGATGTTGGTAGTTAAGACGATACACCAGTTGTGTACGGTCGTGTACGGCTACAGCTAATTGAACTTATAACGCTGTAAATACAACCAATGTATCTTAAGTTCTTTCTAGCAAGAATCTTTATTGTTTCTGTCACTTTGATGTATGATTGAAATACGATGGTAAATACAGTTTATTATATAATTTATGATATACGTGTGCTGTGGCAAGAACTAGTAACGTGAATTTATTGAAGCTTCATGAGTACAGAATATTTTCGTGGTTAAAGGGAAGCTGAAAACTTTACCGGCAGAACACTGACATTTTTCTGCAAGGTTTACGTCGTGTTGGTTGCACAGAATTATAAATGCTTTTACGCAATGAAAGTACGTGCAAAAATAAATAGGAGCATTGCTCGATATGTGACGAAAATGAACAAGAAATTTTTAATGTAAAATCTTAAGCTGTCAGTTAGCGTAATATTTGACTAATCCAAAAATTCCGCAGCTTGTACATACCGAAAGTGTGGATGCTTCAAGCAGAAAAATTTTGAAGAACATCCTTCGCATCTGCATTTGGAAGCTTAAGAATATCGGAAAAGTTTGCAGAAAGATTCCTACACATATATGGTTAGATTTTCCGTTGAATATGTTAAAACAAGGCAACACACATTCATGTAAGTTCTTTGTATACAAGAAATACGAAAAAGATAGCGTGATTATGTTAGTGACGATCGTCTTGCATCATCGACATTGTTCAAGTTCGTCATCGATTCCAGCATTCCCTTAATATCACGATGTTACTTTGGTCTTCCACCTTACCTTTTGTTTTCAGTTCACATTGTTGAGATACTATTATCGAACCTGCAAAAAAGAATAAAATACACATGTCATATTTCCGAGGAAATACGTCACGAGCTAATATAATTTTTGAAATAGAAGGGGAAACCGGGTTTGGAAGTCACACGGGTCAGTTGTCACGAAACTTATATATCTCTGTCATAAATAAAGGAGCATATTCTATCTCTTTCTTATATTCTTCTCCTTAGTATAGATTGTTTATTTTTAGGTTAGGTGTACAAAACGGTTTATAACACACAGAAACATCGCGTGTAGTATTTACAAGTGCTTTTTGAAAACTGGACGCGATGTGTAAATTTTGTCTCTATTTTTATTGATCCGTTGTTTTTGGCATTTCTGGTCACAATCCTTTTTTATTTATGAGAGATGTTATAGATTTAATATTTTTCCTGCATTTAGTTAACAGTTTCTGCAACATAATTTATAAATATAATCTCTTTTATTCCAAAAGATCGTTCGGGTTAAATCGACTCAAATTAAGTGAGATTAATTGTCACGCATTGTGAGTTCGTCGCTATGATGTGATTTATACAAGAGCATGGAAGCATACACAGTATTACAACAATATCAGCCTGCGTAAGGTGCTATATATATAGCTCAATATTGTTATTATAAAGTTTATGTGAATTATTATCTTCTTAGTTCAATGATTATATATTAAACCTGATTATAAGATTAACACTAACTTTATTAAAACACTTAAAACTTTAAAAAAGAAATAATTTGTCTTGCTCCCTTTACATGAAAGATATGTGACAACTAATCCTGGGAGTATGGAATGGATAATCACATTTGCACGATTTTTCGCTTACAACTTAATAACGTTTTTGTGTATAAATATATATAAGGATATTTTCTTTCTTTTAGTTATTCTTTTCAAAGTTATATCTATATCAAAATGTGCACAATATTAAAAAAATATTGCATACATCTTTTTTTAATCAATGTGTGAAAAGTGTGACGACCAGACCCGGTTTCTCCTATTAAATTTACAAAGCTCGCAAAGAGAGTCTTTTGAAAAAATAAACTATTATCCTCCCAGTATAAATTTCATTTCGCACTAGACATTTGCGAATAGCTTAGAGATTTTAATCCTTTCTCGCTTCAGTTATATAAATTTAGTTACATAACAGAGATATAAATCTAATACGGTTTGATAATGTTTTATAATGTTGCGCTCTCTCACGCTCGCGTCTGGGTTGACGAGTAAATAACCACGTAAACCATGTAAAATTATTTAAGCCCTTTAATTCCATTACGCACAACTCGCTGAATAAATTTCGTAATCGCTTGTTCTCCAAAGGTATCAAACGTCCGCTCGCCTCAGTAGCCCATTTGAAATTCGACTGTCACTCTCTGTTTACTCGACGTTACGAGGAACTTTATCTGTTCAGACTGCAATTGTTTACATCAAAATTATTGATACTAATCGATATCGTTCCCATGCGAAAGCGCAGGTGCAACAACATACTGTCTTTTTACAAATTCGGATAATGCAGGTTTATCGAAAAGAAAGTTTACTCCTTACTAATTTCGACAGTTAAATATTTTATACTGATTTTCTTTTTATTTATTATTATTTTTATATTATATTATTGCTACTTTTATTTTATTTATTTATTATTTAAATGTTATACTTATTTACATTTTTATACAACACTTAAGACTGTTGTTAATGTTATGACTGTTGTTGATGATGTTGTTAACATTATCAGTATTATAAATTGCAGATAATTCAACATTTCTCATCATTAAGCAGTGTATCTCTCTCTTTTTCTGAAGAAATATATAATCAAATAATATAAAAGCAAATATAAAAGCAATATGTAACAATAAAATCTCAAAAAAACAACCTCAAAAAATAAAATCTCAATAAAACAATCTCGGAAATATTATATTAATGATAAATAAAAAGAATTGAACCTGTAATTAAATTACACAAATTTACAATAGTTTCCATATAAACTTGCCACTGAATTATACGCTGAATTTTTTAACAACGCTCTGAGGCTTTATTCAATTATGCCGTTTGGAACTGTTGTCCATTAAGATTTATACTACTTGTTAAAATTAAATGCATTGTTTTAAAGATATATTTACCTCTATTTGTCAGCTATTTCATGGGATAATTTCATGGTGATATATTCTTGTATAATCCCGTCTCTTCTCTAGTTAGGATCCGGACATATGGCTTTTATAAATAATCTTATAAACATGTTAATCAAAAAATTTTTCGTGTATGTGTGTGTGTATGCTATTTTTCACGATTCTTAATTGGCAAGAGTTCGGTGGCAACAAATTGAGTATCATTATTATTAATAGAATAGAATACAAAAATGTCATCTTTTGATATTTAGAGATTCGCTAAAATCAAATTGAAATTTTAATCAATCCTATTGTCTTTGACTATCTCCTCTCTTGGATTCTTTCTTCTTAACTCTTTTGATTGGCGTCACTTTACTTATCATTTATTCCATTTTCAGTCGTTAAATTCGTTATTCTACTTGTTCCAACGAGTCTTTCCTCATCGTATTCTTTCTATTTATAATAAAAACATTGCTCCCAATCACGCAATCTGTTGGACTGTTTCTCAAGTTTCAAAACTCAAAGATGGAAATTGAAACCTGACGTTATTCGCTAAGATCACATTCGTGAAAATATAAGTGATGTAAATAGAAGAATATACAGTCGGAATTTAAAAAATATCAGAGCTTAAAAAATACAATATAAGGAGGAATTGATAGAAATACGTACAAATTTCAATGAAAAATTATACGATTTTATTTAAACTTTATTAGTTTTACCAGAAATTTTAATTTCTCCTATTTCAATCTGTATAAAAAAGTGAAATCTTCCATTTTATATCGTAACTTATCTCCAATACATTAAATATATTATATTGAACGATTAAATATTTGCTGAACACGCAGGCGTTTCCATGTACTTTTATTCGTTTTTTTTTTAAACACGATTCAGTTACATAGGTTTTTATTATGTAATTCTATCAAATCTTTCAAGCAGGGATATACGTTCGATTCTTAAGCGTGAATCATCCTTTTCCGCAATTCTGTTTTATTATTCGTATTATTCTTCCTTGTATGTTTCTTGGAATATTGGGAATTATATTTTCCTTTATGTGTTTCTTTCGATTATTTATTTCCTTGTATATTGCGTTCTTTATTTGATGTGTTTTAATACAAATCAGAACGATATATATCAGAAATCGAAATATTTTGCCTGTACATTAATCCCGCAAATATGATTGAATTTAAAGGATTAATTCTCAAAGATCTTCAATCAAAATCTCAAGGTTATACAAAATCGGTTTCTTATACATGTTATCTCGAAAAAATAATACAACTTTAACATTAGTATATAAAAATTATAAATACTATATGATATAATTTAATAAAAGCACTCAGGGAATAAACGCCAACTAACAGTGACATTACATCAGACTTATAATTTCTTATTCAACATTGTAACTGTTATATAACACGCGTTATATTGCTTTTACATTGTTGAGTGGGAAATCAAAATATTGATGTTGTGTTACTGACAGTTAGTGTTTACTGTGTATTATACAAGTCTCAATTGTGCAAAAGATTGCTAATTTTGCACGTTCCGTCAACTCGCGTGCGGAACACAGCACTCCATCAAGTCACGTCACTGAGTAATATCTTTATGACCGAGGGTGTTTTAAAAATATCATGCCTCGAGATCACCGGAAGATTATCCATTGCTTGTCGGTAAACATACGTTGCGAGGTTTAGTATCTCAGCAAGATAACGTAGACTTCGCGTGTGACTTTCTGGTCTAAGCTACTTTTAAACGTTTCGTCTTTGTACAACTTACTTATATTCTGTGAAATTATTCTAATAATAGATAACTGTGAATACAAAAATTAAAATTATTCTAATAAGAGATAACTGTGAATACTTCTCTTGTTTATATTGTAAATACTTGTAAATAATAGCAATAGTTATAATAGAAAAAAATATTTATTTTCTATTATAACAATATAAAAATATATTTTTTCTATTATAACAATAGTTACAATGGAAAAAAAATATTGACTGAGTACGTGCAAAACTTCTCCTCTTCTATGACACGAGTGGTTTTTTTTCTTTAAAAATATTTCTATTCCAAATTTCATAGTAACTCATCGTGAAAATTTTCGCACGCCCAATTCTTGAATGACGCGCAGTTAAATCGACAGAAATTTGTTTATGCTACTTTATTAGGTTACATTGTGAATTTTATTTTAGAATATAGAAAAAGTATCGTAAAAAAGTTATAAAAATTATATCAGAATCCATATTATGGTTGACGAGTTATCACATAATTACACAACATCGCAAAATAAATAACATACGCTGTTAACCGCATTCAATAAAAAATTGTTGATTTATCGTAAATTTCACTGCTAGTGATATAGTCTCTTTTTCCCTCTTTCTCTCTCTCTCTTCCTCTCATTCTAGCCTCTCCTCGTTTTGTTCCTCTTTTTGTCGCTGTTACGATATTTCATCGCATTGCTTGTAGCCCTCGGATGACATCGTTCGTATCGTCGGATCTGCAAACGAACATAAAAAAATGGCATCGCGCGAATAAATACTGCAATAAAAACCTCGACATCTTCGTTTCGCGACATAAAAAATGAATTATGTGTGTGAAGGCTTAGAATTTTTTCGGTGTTTTCCTTTTTACATGCTATAAATTCTGTTCCATTGGGCGCATGCTATTCGAACAGCCGTAGAATGAGCCGGAATAATACGATTGGCGGAATAAACGGCTGGAATATGCGGGAACGCTTCGTAACAGGACGCGAAAATACGTGCTTCGCGTGCAACTTCAACTGGAAAAATTCGTGTCGGAAATGCAAGACGCAAATATGTAATGTTAACAAGGCACTTTATCACACAATTGTCTGACATGGGAATTACGCACTCGTGAATTGAAAGTCGACTTGCGTATATAAGACAGCAATGAATATCTTGATAGGATTTTGTGAGCTTCATAGATGCGCCATAATACCTTCTAGCTAATTTTAGCGTTATGTAACTTTCCGTATGTGTGTCTTTTTATGTTAACACGTTTTTAATTTGGAGTTTCATGTGATTGTGATAATAGCAAAAAGTGATATCACCGCGAATCCAAGTGTGTTGTTTTCAAACGCACGACCGTGTAATTTGGCTGATGCTCTTTCTACATGTTTCTTATCGTTTCAAATCGTCCGCGTCGCGTAATACGTTTGAGACATGTATATTACAATTTCGTACATTCAAACGCGTTAAATAACTTGACTTAAAGCGGAAAAAAACGTATAAAAAAAGATTCAGCCGAAATAATACTTGGGTTTGCAGTGATGTTACAAATAGCAACGTCTCATAAATTTCTTGCTGAAGAAGATTGATTGCGATTTTTTTTTCAAGAAATCTGTGTTATTGAAATATTTTCGGACATTAAAAACGAATGAAGAACAATTTATCTCTTACAATAGCGAAAGTTCACTTTGATATATGTTTATCAAACTTTTCTCAAAATATCTGAACAAATGAACACACATAACCTTGTTATGTGTCATTAATCCTAGAACTCTAAACACTCAAAAGTTAGGTAAACCATAAACATGGATAAACTTTACCCAGCGCATTTTTATTTGCTCATAATTTCCGGAAAAATGACCGAAATTCAATTTTTTTTTTTTTCAATCGATGTAAAAAATATTAATATAAATCTAATTTTTTACGATTCAATGAAGTTGAAAAAAGTTATAATGAAAAATTAAAATACATATTCTTAAGCACAATAACGTTTGAAATATTAAAAATGGGTAAATTTTACTTATTTTTAGGAAATTCTAAAATTAGGAAGTTATGAAAATTCTGTTAACTTATTCGTTCTTGCATTTTCCGATCGATCGATTTCCGACATTAGGAACTTTGTCCGCAAGCTCGTTCCAAAAGGTGAATGTACAAGATCAATATTTTAATTCACTTTTTATACGGTGACCAGATTTCCCAGGTTTAAATTCGGGACACTTGATTAATTTGTGGAGCGCAGGGAAGGAAGAAATATTACTGAAAATTATATATATAAAGTATTTATATATATAATATTATATGTATAAAATATAAATTAAAAAATGAAATAATATATTTTACTTATAAATATAAAAAAATAATTTAACAACAAGGAAGATCTGCTGCATAGAGTAAAACTAAAAACTCTTGCTAAAATAAGACCTTGGTTATCTTTACTTAACATTAAGAAGAAGAAGCAAAGCCGTGAATTTTCTTGAGGTCTTTTTTTGCTAAAGGATTTTAGAAATCCCCTCTAAACTGGAGCAAACCGGGACTGTTTGACCGAATCCGAGACAAATCGGCGTCCCGGACAGCGTTCGAAAAAATGGGACAAAGGATGTAAAACCGAGACTATCCCGGGAAAAACGGGACGTCTGGTCACCTTACCTTTTATATCTGCTAAATTTCATGCCAATTTGTTCTTTTTTTTGTTACGCGTCCTTTCGATATTTCTACGTTATTCAGCAAGATACTGCACGAATTTACCTTTATGAATCTTCTTATTTCCTCAGAATATCTCGGCATACGCCATTGGTATCGCGTCGCTGATCAGGCGAGCACGGGATTTCTGGTGCAACTATAATATTATGGATATCAATTTTGGGTTTATTCTGCTTCAGCGATTTTGTAGTAACGCTCGGTAACGTTGTAGTAACTTGCTGATTTCTGTTCGTTGAAGGTCGGCCCGCGATCGTCATCGTCAACATGACGATCATTAACAGCGCGATCACTTGAACTTTCATGCTGGATATCCGCCACGAAGTATATAAGTCGTCACGAACGTCCGTTCCCGATAAGACTGTGAACGCGCGATGCACGAAACGCTTTCTCTATGTCGAGAAAGCGGAAACGTTTGCACGGTTTTCTCGCCAGTCACCCGTTATTTATAATGCTGTCGCTAATAGTGCTGCGTAGTGACTGATTAATATTTTGTCACGACGATCCACAAACCGATGAAATTATATCATCGTTTATTAATAGACGTCTTCGCGGGAATTACATTACGTATACGCGATGGCGCCAGAAGTTACGTAAATCTTTGATAAGAGCTTGATATAACAAATATAAGTGACGTTGCACATCGTAGATACGGGAAGATACGGTCGTTACATTTCAATTTCAACTTCTATGTTGAATTTCTACGTTGAAAAACAGAATTGTTTACGTGTAAAAAAAAATACTCTGCCACAATGACCTTGATAAATTAAGTTTTAGCTTGGATTTGTTTTTTTTTATATCTTTAGATCACAAATATCTAAGGCGAAATCCCTCGATACATAGTTGTTTGATATCATAATTGAAGACGATGTTATTACTTGTTTTTTCAGTATGTTTAATCTCCATGCGAATTTTTCGTCTCGTCATTACGTATGTATTTCTCTAGTGGCGTGTTCAAATTATAATTGTATTTTGCATTTCTGTTTATCCAAGTTGTTTATTTTTCTGCATATTAATTTGTTTACATCATGCGCGTTATAAAGTTCTCTTCAATCTCAGGTTAGTCTTTCCGCATGAATATTTTATATTAAAATATATTCTCTCGCCGTTGCGCGTCAATGATGTATTTGAAGATGTTTAGCGCGATTTACTTAAGGTTATCGGAACGGCCAAGTGTCGTTTTGCATTTCAAATGATGTCCGTGTGAGATCCTATAAATATGCATATGCGAGTGGCTCAGAAAATATCTTGTCCACAGGATTGCGTGAGTATCGTGATTACGATGCCGAATAATAGAGAGAGAGAGAGAGGGAAGCTTAGAACTCCACGGAAGTAACTTCCGAATAAAACGCGCGAAATACCGAGGATATTAAACGAACAATAAAAAAAATTTAACCGTTTATTGTTGTTCGTATATTAACACGGGTTGTTGAAAAAGCACTCTGCTTACTTTTTATAAAATAAACACCTCACAGGAAATGTTAGTTTCCAGCATGAAAAAGTTGACACGCAGAAAAAATAGATAGACTTTTGGGACGATAAAATTTGGCCGACAAATATTTGACCTCTGGTGTAAATAAAGTTTCGTTTTTAGTACGAGTATAACATGGGCCTCTCAAAACAAGCCCGAGGTTTCTGGGTTGGAAAAAAACTTTTTGGCGAGAGAAATCTGATTTTTAAGGTAAACATTATTTAATTTTTATTCGAATTACAAAGCGAATACAATGCTTACCAATGTGGTGGGGAAAGTAGCTGCGATTAAGTAAATTTGGCTACGTGCGTGTTCTATAAAAAATATTAAAAATGTGTATTAAAAATATTAAAAATATAAAAAATATTAAAAATTAAAAAGTTTAATATATAATAATTATAATGTATATTATAATGTATATAATATTACAATGTATATAATAATTATAATGTATATTATAATTTAATTGATAAACTTGGATGCAACTCTGAATAAAAATCTGAGTGTCTCATGTAAGACAAGTTTTAATTCAGTTTAACATTTAATTTTTATAATTATTCGACTTTTATGTCCGTGTATATATAATAGCTGTCACCTGAAACTTGTCTCACGTGAGATATAGTTTTATTTTGCAGATTCGAGCCCATATAGCTGTCAACTAAAACTTGTCTTACATGAGATTTTTATTCAGAGTTGCATCCAAGTTTACCAATTAAATTATAATATACATTATAATTATTATATACATTATAATATTATATACATTATAATATACATTATATTATTAATATAATATATATTTAGACTCGTATTAATAGTCATTACTTGGAACTCGTCTCAAGTGAGATACTCAGATTTCAGGGTTAGTTAAGAGTTTTTCCTTGAGAATTGAATCCTGATTACAGATGCAAATACATGTATTATAATCTAATTGAAGAAACTTAGATCTAACTCCGAATAAAAGTTATCCGAGTATCTCGCATAAGACAAGTTTCAAGTGACAATTATTAATGCAAATTTCATTTTAAATTCAAATTTGAGAATCTCATTTGAGACAAGTTTCAAGTAACAATTAATATATATCTTAGATTTAGACCCAAGTTGTTTACTTGAATTACGATATATGCGATATTTGTATATTTGTAATCGCGACTTAAAATCATGTATAAAAAAAATAATGTAACTTAACATTATAAGTTTGGATCGGATAGTATATAATATAGATTGTCGCGCGATATGTGCATAAATATTTAACTAAAATGACATTTTAACTAAAATAATATTCAACTAAAATGACGAAATGAATTTTGAATGGCAGGCGCGATTTTGCGATAAAAGTCCAATGCGTATTGCATCGTGATTCAAGATCTCAGTGCTCGCGTTATATCGTAAAATCGCACGCCCCTATTTCTGACATGTTTGCGTCACATACACGCTGCGTACACTCTGATGCGGTTATTCTCTGATACGTTAATAACAATTCACAAACACAATTCCCCTCCCCGAGCGCTCGAGATTTGGGCCGCTGGGGAGGTATCGCGGTCCGTCAGTCGCAGGTTAAAAACTGGCGGTGCAGAAAAAACCAACTAACCGTATGGAAACGTTAATCAATACAAAACCGGCCTCCACTGTCCGTTCGCGTCACGGCGATACCTCGTCCCGTCCCGCTCGATCTCCACGGATTGCCATTCAGGTGCGGTGATGATGTTCCTCTTGGCTCGTCTTTTAATCTCGCTGCCGTCCTCCGCGACTGCCGGCGTCTCCGTCGACAAAACGCCACCGTCGACATCCACCGTCTTATCCGGCGCGATTTCTGCCGCTTTCTCACCGTCAGCCGGCGGCGTTCTTTCAGCCATTGTAACGCGCTCTCTCGATGTCGAGTCTTTAAACGATTTTCGATAATCCTATTTTCGCCGTCTAATCTCACGATGGATCCTTGTCTGTCAGACTGACTTGCTGCGAGGGAGGTCGCTCTGCTCTTGAATATTAAATAATAGCCTTGAATCTTAAGCGGCGACTCTTTAAACTTGAAATATCGTGAAGGGAGAGCACGGCCCTGCATTATAACCGCGGAGTTTAAGTGATATTCTGAGACGCGCCGGGCTAATATGCCCCGAAAGAAGGACGGGGGGGAGGGAGAGAGAGAGAGAGAGAGGAACGCTCTCTTGAATATTCTTCGAATAATTTTCCCGAAGTGATCCTTTTTGAGATCTTACATCTCGTATTCCTTAATCTTTAACGATATTCTCGAGTTATACGGATGATATTGCCGGTGATCTTCCTCAAGTTTCAATGGTTCTACAACCTTCTCTCTTTCTTCAACACTCGTAATTACTCCGCCGGACTTCGACTCTCATTTTGTGACTTCTCAAATAGCACTTTTAGACTCGGAATGATACTTCTAGGGAACGAGTGTCGTCGAGTCGCGGCACGATAGTGCTAAAGCTGGCAAGATCTCAATTTTTAGGAATGTATATTGTCACGTCTTAGTTGTTTTTTAAAACGTGTTAATTGTCCTTTTTGGGTCAATGGATTTAACCACTTTACCCTGGGATGGACAAGTTCGTGTGATTGTGAGTGAGTAAATGTGTAAATGTATGTGTGTGTATAAAATAATTATTTTACTTACTGATTTTGGTTGTAATGATTCTTTCTTTTAAGAAATTTTAAATTATTTGAAGTTCTTCTCGTTCTGTAGTAACAGAGAGACTGAAGAGCTTAGGATCGGACTTAAGAGGTTGGTGTAGGTTTGGAAATATGAATAAAGTGTAACGTGACGCTTAGGTCAGGGGATATGTTAGGAAAATAAACCTTTATGTTTCCAGTGACTTATTTACGAATTTTAATGTTTTATCTTAGTGACCCAATTGTTATGTATATTGTTTGAATTTTATAAGTTCAATTAATTAATTATAAATTGACTGATTGATCGTCTGATTGATTGACTGATTCCTTGTTTCTAGTCTGATTTCTTGTCTCTATTAGAATTATTACTTCTTGTTTCTATTAGAATTATTACTTCTTATTTCTAGTCTGATTTCTTGTCTCACTACTACTGTGTGGGCAGTCACACCCGTTTTTATAGGCAGGTGGCGAGATACCCCCGCGTGAGTTCTCACCACCTTTTAGTAGAAGGGGAAAGATGTTTCTCACGACATGTGAGTAATAATCAATAGTGAAATTTTGACACCTTATTATCAGTCCATTGTTCTTTGACCACCTAGGGCATTTATTGCATTCCTGGTGGTAACAGAAGGTGCACTTGGTCGAACTGAAGAGAAATTACGTCGGACGTAACAATATAGATGTTTAGTTATTAATTTAAGGAGATTGGTGCATTATTAACTGTACACCAATCTTCTTTAATTGATAACTAAATATGTACGTGGTCATTTGGAAAATAGTAAAAACAGGACTTTTTTGTTCAATTTGACCCAATATATAAGCATGTAGACGTCGCTATCACAGCTCATCTACCGTATGGCGCATGATCATTCATGAATCTCCTTTGATTAACAACTCAGAATTTTTTCGTTGTTCGCAAAATGAATTTTTCGTTCAGTTTGACTTAATCTACCTGTATACCGCGACTCTTCTGTGAGTTACCCGACACTCTATATATTACCAATTACGCGCATTTATATAATACTACATATGACTATATACATTTTCAGGGTTGGGAAGTAACTCGTTACTTGTAACGAAGTATAGTATTATAGTTGCAGTTATATTTCTTCGGTAACTGTAACTTAACTTAGTTACTTATTTTTAGTAACTTGTAACTTTTTTAACAGTTACTTTAATAGTTACTTGGGGAGCGCAAATAAAATTAAAATTATATAGTAATCGTATATTAATTTAATAAATTTGTCAACGTATTTATGGAGTATGTGATTAAATTCTTTTATCTCTCTACAAGACTGTCATTAAATTTTTATTATATTAAGTATATATTTGAAATTTGTTAAGTGGATAGACTAATTAATGTGATAGATATTAATTATAAAATTTAATTTTTATATTTTAGTGAAACTCGAAATGTAAGACTTTTGTATTTACAATGCTAGTTTACAATCATTTAAAGAAAGTAACTTAAAAGTAATGACTCGTTACTTTTTGAATAACTAACTGTAACGAGTTACTTTTCAGCCAGTAACTTGTAACTGTAATTAGTTACTTTTAAAAAGTAACTTCCCCAACCCTTCCCCTATATTTTCGTTTAAAATCGAATTTTAATATAAATGACTGATATAAGAAAGGATACAGAAGATACAAAGAATATAAAAAAAATGTCTGAGATTTGCATTTTCTACTAAAATAATTGGACAACTAAAATATTTTAACAACGAGAAAAATGAGCACAAAATTTTTCACTATTAGTACGAATTATTTTATATCTTGTATTTTTATTAAACTAATTTATCATTTACTCTAGTCATTATAACGCTTGATTAAAAATCTAAAAGCAATCAGTGTTGCGTGAAGGGTACGCTTGCGATGGATGAGCGCAACTGCCATGCACAAACTTACAAATCTCATGCTTACTTGGGTTTTCACGACACAAGTCAGAAACCAGAGGGGTTTCTTTACGCTGTTCGCGACGTACATCAGGTTGTCCGATTTTGAGTTAGAGAACTTAATTTCTTTACTCTCGGGACTGGATTGCGAGCGAAGGATTAAGGGTTTGGATTAAGAGCGATTTAGTTATGTGGTGAAATGATTAATTAGACATCAGTTCGCAACATAATAGAAATATATATATAT
>NW_022639490.1:674169-696620 GCF_010583005.1 Odontomachus brunneus | reverse complement strand
TATATATATATATATATATATATATATATATATATATATATATATATATATATATATATATATATATATATATATATATATATATACAGGGTGTTCCATCTAAACCAGGCCACCTCGTCCTCCTTATCTTAAATATCTCCTTCAATTTTCTTTTGCTTTGAGTAACTCATCGCGAACGATAGATCGATAAACTGATAAACATAAGGAAGGTTTTACCAATTTCGGTACTATAGCACTATAACTACTGTGCTTGAACTCATATTAGCCTTTTTTCCCTATCATTAAATTTTACAGGAGACATTCTCGACTCAGATATACTTGATTCACATTTTATATGACACGATCCATATTCTATGAAATCATATCGCACCATTTTACGGATCTAATAATATGTGAGGATTTACGTTATCATTTTAATAACCAGTAATTATATACAGTAGTATTTTCTCGGGTATTAAGAAACACGATACTTCATCCGCCCCTTCATTCACACGTGCTGTCGATATTTATGATCCCTCTTTATATCCGATATACACGCGCGGGATATATTGTACGAAAAATAATGCTTAATTTAATCCTGCACGTTGTATCACGTGTGTTTCGCGGTGCGCGTGCGCGTGCACCGGAGATACCTCGTATCAATTAATCTAGTAACTTCGTATTATTATTTATCACGACTCCTCTCGCCAGCTTCAACAATAGCCGCGATATCGCGGAGGTGCTTCGCGACGCCGTTATTACGGAGATGCATCTCGTTTTCATCGAATATTAACGAAGACGTACCTTCACACCTGCGCTCTTCGACGCCTCGAGCGAATCATGCGAGGAGACCTCGGAGATATCACTTTCGCGGCGAATACGTAGCTATTTATCACGGGGACCGGCCGACACGGGTCGCCTGTATCCGCAGATTCCGCAAAGATCCCCGCTGACACGATGTTCGCGATATTACGTCTTATTATGACACCGAATGCGTGTTATACGTGCCGCGCTTATCTTTCGGCACAATTTATCGCGTTTCCTCACGCGTTCGCCCCGGCACGCTCGACGACGGCGACTTCTCGACGATCGAGGTCCCCTCTCGCTGTCCCCTCAATACCGCCTCTTATCGTTATCGTACACTATCAATCGGCAAACGCCTTACGCCGTTTTATCGCAGGGCGAGCCTCTTCGGCGCGCCTTCGCCTCGCGAATTCCGTTTTTGCGAGCGCTCGTCTCGCCACGGCGTTCTTCAGCCCTGACCAGAACGTTCCTGAGGAAGGTCCGCGGGTTTCGCGGCACGAGACGAGGCAAAACACCGAAAATAAATTCTAGCTACCTGCGAAATGCGGCGCAGAAGAATGGAACGCGGTCGCAATGGCGTTCAGAGCCGCGAAATTGCAGTTGCCGCGCGCGGAAAACGCGCCAGGCAAATAGAGGAGGGCCGCGCGCGCGATCGATTGCCGGAGAGATTCCGCTTTAATCTTCCAGTGGCAAGGCGGCGAAATCTCACGGAATCCCGCGAAGAATACGCCCCGCCGCCGCTCGCGAGAAAAATAGTGCGGTTACGGAACGATTAAATTGAACGGTTAAGTGCAACGCGCGCGCTCGCCGGTGGCGGGTCTAACCCACTTTTTTAAGAACTCGAGGAAATTAAACTAGATTTACCTCTCTCTCTCTCTCTCTCTCTCTCTCTCTCTCTCTCTCCCAGCAGCCCCTCTTCTGTCTCCCTCGCTTTAGTTACTTTGAAATTAACTTCCTCAAATTCTTACGAGAGCGGGTTGTGAATCACTGTCGCGCCGAGTCCTTACAGTTGGTAAATACCCGGGAAAAATGATTGCACACAAGGTGTTGCATTAACATATAGATGAGTATGACGGGTGAAACGATTTATGAACATCGTTCCATATTTCCTCTAACGACAGAAGTGAACGTAAAGCGTTTTTCAAACGAGTATACCGCCAAGTGCGAATCTGTCGGTAATGATTTTCAGCTTTGACAGTTTGGTGAGAACTTTCAACTTCATTGTGTCTAAATCACTTTGTAACACACGCTGTACATTCAGAAAATCGTATTCTCGACAGTGAATTTTATTCGGACCACAATATACTTTTTATCCGGAGCATCTTTTAAGACTATTTTATGAAGATTATTTTTTGCTAGAAATATAGCGAGTATTTTAATAACGGAATATTTCGCAGTGCGAGCTGAGTCATACTGATTAATATGTCGTTACGCGACACCCTGTAAAATTATATATGAATTTTGTCCCTACACTGAGGGAAAAATTACCTTAAAATCAACAAATATTTCTTTGATGGGTGCCATTAACATATTTACTTAAATCTAAATTCTCTTTATTTAAATCAAATATTGTTTACCTAATTTAAGTAAACAATATTTGGTTTAAATAAAGAGAATTTAGATTTAAATAAAGATGTTAATGGTACTCATCAACGAAATATTTGTTGATTTGAAAATAATTTTTCCCTCAGTGTATACGCGGGGAGAATTCTGTAGTAAAAATTACTGCAAGACTTTGTAACCGAGAAATGAATGGACATTTTACAAATCACTATCCTTTCATTTCATGTGTGCTACATATATTTTAGGAACTGCAAAATATTCTGTTATTAAAACGCAAATCGTTATCCTTTCATTTCATGTGTGCTACATATATTTTAGGAACTGCAAAATTTTCTGTTATTAAAATGCTCGTTATATTTGTAGCGAAAAATAATTTTCATAAAATAGTCTTAAAAGATGCTCCTGATAAAAAATATATTGTGATCCGAATAAAATTCACTGTCGAGAAGTGCGATTTTCTGAATGTACAACGTGTGTTGCAAAATGATTTAGACACAATCAAGTTGGAAGCTCTCACCAAACTGTTAAAATTGAGAATCGTTACCGACAGGTTTGCGCAATAACAATATAATCAATAACACGATTAAGAACACTAAAAACTAAATAGTAATAATTATTATTAGTAATAATTTAGTAGTAATTATTATTATTAGTAATAATACTAATAATAATTAATAATATAATTACTGAGCGAGCCCGTCAGTAATCATTCAATTTGATAGTTGGGTAAACTCCCGATACTTCACAGTGCCTAAACCGTTTAATAAACCGCTGTACATAATTACGTTTGCACGTGTGCTTCAGCTGCAGAATTTAATAAATCTTATAATTATGATAAAATGAACATGAAAGCGCTAAAGCTTGTATTTTACGATGACACAAATCGACGAAAAATGGAGAATATAAAATTTGCTTTTTTTTCTCGTAATGAGCTTTACATAACTTCAAGCATCAACGATTCTGCACACATTAAGAAATAACGTTTTGCTACTTTAATAAAATATCAGAAACTGCAACAAATAGTTTAATGACATGGGACAGTAAATGACTCCGTAGTGGGAACAAATGATTCGTTATTTTCAATTTGCTGCTCCAAGCAACACTTCTGCAATTGAAATATAATTAACGTAATTAACCTAACCTAATCTAAACAGATGAGAAGAAATATGATTTGTGTCTTAGGCAATGTATATTTGTGAAATGACGAATTATAAGAAATGATAAGAAATGACTCGCTACAGTAACTGTTCGATTTGTTTTTCTAATGCTCATCAAATAGCAAAAGTGTTTTTGCCTTTATTACCGATTTTCTCATAATATCTGTAATGATCGCCGTATTGGTTTCTTCAGCGGGAGGATCACTGTTTCACTGTTTGAGATGAAGAATATAGCTTTACTTAATTGATAATTTCAACGGAATCATTGCTTTGCTAGTATAACAAATTTCAGAAAGACCCAAAGTAAATGTATATAATTATGTATAATATATAAAGCCTTAAAGTTAATTGAATGAAACTATTCGCTCCTTTCTTCATTTAAAAGCATTTTTTCTGTGTGTGTATATATATATATATATATATATATATATATATATATATATAGATAAAATCTTATATATGCATTACATATAATGACATAATATATAATTATATAATATAATTACATAAATTATATAACATAATATATAATTTATATGTACTTAAAAACACACAATTTTTTACATATAATTATATATATACATACATATATACGTACATTCCTTTTTGCTCAAGTAATTATTAACTCACTCCAGAGTTTACAAGAAGAAACATACAAAGCAACGGAAAGAGAATATCAGTCTTTAACCGGAAATTAATCTCTAAAGATCCCGGCGGGAATCTCTTGAGAAAGGGTTGCCCGCAGTTTCTCCGGGAATTCACTCGAGTCAGTGGTTCGAATTTTTCCCAAGCAAACTACTCAATCTCTCAAAGATAATAATGATAAAATCGCTAGGAGTAAGAAGTTGTCGCACGGTTGCTTCTACTCTAGCTGATGGCTCTCTTAATTAATAAAATGCCGTAATCTTAAATTCTATGCAAACTGGATTAAACTGCCAGGGATTTTTAACGAAATCGATTAACTTGCTGCAGCGAATACCCCTCCTCTCGCATCTCCTCTTGCACAGCTGTCTCGGTGCCTCTTATCACTATCTTATTCTTAAGTGAACCGTTCCCCCCTTTCGTTTCCCCGGGGAACGGCACCATCCACTTTGGGAACTACTGGCTTCAGCTATTTAACAGAAGACGCGGACAAAGTATTAGCGAAAATATTGGATATTATTCTTCCCGTAATATCCACTTCTTGGAATAATAAAACGGGAATTTCCAAGCGGAAAAAGCATTGTCCATTCTGTGCGTTAGAAGAGGGCCAGAAATTGTTTACTATATATAAATTTTATAGCGAGACACTTAGCAACTACTGTTACAAAGTTCTCCGGTGTCACAGGATGGAGTCGCGAAGATTTCTCCATTAAGGACAGATTTTTCCAACCCCTTAGTAAGCTAACCAACAGTTAATCCATATGTCTGTCTTTGTTTCTTTTTTAAATTAGACAAAGATTTAACTATCAATTAAAGAAAGATTTAACTATCAGTTAGTTTACCAGGAGGAATAATTGACCCTAAGCGTGTAAAAATGTTTATGTTCGTGCGCGAGAAACAGTCTGGAGAAACGGAAAATTGAATTCACGAATTATTATTTTACCTTCTAGCCTCATTTCGAGCATCGTTCTTTTTCTTCTTTGCTTAGTTTCTGTACAACGTAACACACGTTTCCACCTTCTTTCTGCAAAACCTGCGCTGAACTTCCGCGCGCGCGCGTGCGACAGCTGCTTTTCCGATATAAACTTGTCATCTTTTCTCGCGACTTTACTGCGCTCAGCGTCCTAATAATCGACTTTCGAAGAGGAGCCCTAGTAAAAAGGCGAAGTTTACTTGAAATTAATCGAACAATAAGACGCTGCCGTCCATTTACATCCCCGAGATTCCCGTAAGTTCGAAGTTCCGTGGGAGAAAGATCGAGTAAATTTGTCAAGGAATATCCCTGCGAAGTTTGACGTTCTCGCGGAGGACTTGGATGTTTCACGGAGAATTGTCTCGAGAAGAAACATCGACTCGACTGCGCGTTTTCCGCACCAGGGACGATGCCTCGATATTGCCGATTTAAGCAAAGCTCGCTAAACAATCGCGACGGCCGATATAATGCGATTTCCTGCGTGAGCCCACAAATCGAATCGCGAATAGAAAAGCAAACGGGCCAGTCTGCACTGAGAAAAAAAAATGTTTGCTGCTTGTAACTATGATCACATGGCGAAATAAGGTAAAAGTATCGAATGACGCCACTGACTCAAATAACGCCACCTTAACTTTTGTACGCGTAATAGCTGATTAAAAGTGTCCAAGAATTCCGAGAAAGCAATCGTGAAAGTATGTCTCCAAATGGCTCCATTAAAGTAAGTATGAAAATATAACTATTTTCTGAGATAATAATTATTTTCCGTGAAAGGCAGTTTCAAAAGCTCATATTGAGAATCCGTCTTTTAACTATGTACGACTGAGCTTATTTTTAAGTGTCGACTACGATAATATAACCTGTAGAATGATAAAATGAGATATTTTTGGGTTGTAATACAAAATGTTTCAGTTTTGTATGATTAATATGAATTAAACTGAATTAAAAGGCAATAAAATAATAAAATATTATACAAATATTATATGATATTTGAATAATATAATAGAGGTGACACAAACCGCTATAGATATGCAATAACATTTTAAAACAAATTAGTAGGAGTTAAGATGCTTATTATTTTGAATTAATAAATTTATGTTTGAATAGATAACAGGTGTAAAAATTTCATTTCCTTTACTTTAATTGTCTATATTGAAAACAGATTAGGTAAGGTGGCGTCATTTGAGACATGTTAGTGGTGTAAATCGGGACATTCAACAATTTCAGTGGGCGTAATTCGGAAGATTTGCAGTTCACACTTAATTCTTGTGTACATATAAATAATTTTGTTTATATTCCATTTTTATATGTTTTTTTATTAATTTACAATATTAACATTAGATAAAATTCAAAGTCTTATCTAGTACCACTTTATTTTTATTTTTTTATTTTTTATTTATTTAAATTTTTTTTTTAAATAATCTCTTAAAAATTAGTTTTTATTTAGAGTAACGTAATTCGGTACGTTTACCTTAATTATTGTAAATTATGATCGAGGAGAAATCAACTTTCTACACAATCATGATCGAGGAGAACGATTCGGTTGAATCAACAAACATTTCTTTGGAATAGTCCAAACAAATTTTTTTATTGATCGCACAAAGTTTTGTTTGACGCAACAAAAATATTTAGTTACGGCTTAGTTCCAATAAAATATTTTTGTTGCGTAAACCAAAAAATTTGCTTGGACTATTCCAAAGAAGTGTTTGTTGATTCAACCAAATCATTCTCCTCGATGATAATTGTATAGAAAGATGATTTCTCCTCGATCATAATTTACAGTAATGAAGGTAAACGTATACCAAATTACGCCACTCTAAGCAAAGACTAATTTTTAAGAAATTATTAAAAAAAAAATAAAGTTTTATTTGATTCAAATCATTGTTTCTGTGTACTATAACGTGACGGTAACCTCGTTGCTGCTATTTTACTGCAGAAGACGGTCGCGTGGAGCCAGAAATAACTATAATTTTACTTGGATCAATCATTTTTGTTTCTCAATGAGCGCGCCGGCCATCGCGAAAGCGAAGTCCGAAAGTGCAACGGCTAAGAATGAAATGGTGGTTACAAGTTCACAATTAGGCTGCCGAAACGGGATATTCCTGAGGAAACGCTGCCGGACAACGTTGTCGCGCGCAAATAGACGACGACATATCGTGCAGCTAAATCAATATCACGCAACGAGAACACGACCAGTGTCGTCTCCCGACGCGGAAGCGGAACAAAGGCGACGTTATACTCGCAGATATATAGAATAATTTATCTGCCCGCACCCTTAAAACCGTACAACGCCGATGCTCACGTTGAAAACACTGAAATGATTATTGTAACTTAAATGGAACTCTCTGAATATAATTGCTATTGCGCGGCGTGCTTTTCCAGTTAAAAGTTTATTGAGGCTGGCATAAATCAAATGTTCGCGATACAGCGAATTGAAACTCGCGTGAGTTAATCGAGACGAGATTTCATAGGTTCGTATAAAAACTGTAATTTCCGCGCCGCAAAGGAACGGCTTGACTTGCAGTTATACACGCGAGTTTTTTTGGAATTTTGTTCTGCGGCTGTTCCTTTGGCTAGTTAAGGGAGCAAAATGAGACGGCTGCTTATAAGACAAAAGACAAAAGTGACGGCAACCTGAAAACGACCTCGTTCGCGCAACTTGACGTCAGAAAATTAAATAAGATGCAAAAATAGATCGACGTGCACAGGTGCGCACACTGCTTTGTTGAGTACAGCGAATTTACGTTTTAACGTCGCGGATGTACCCACCCGTAACGCTTTTTCATTACTCTTTTCTACCACGTAAAACTGAACGCATAAAGCTTGCGAATTGTTATTTCTGTTACTGTGCACGTCGACTGCCATAGAGGCGATAAATCGTAAAAATCGGACAAAAGTTAAAGGTCACAGTCCCTGCGAAAAGTCATCTAAAATTAGAAATACTCTAATATTTCTATCTGCCGGGAAAACGTGTGGCTTATATACAAACACATCTGTGATTACAGTTGAATAACATATTTTTACTTTAGCATCACATTTTTATAGTTTATTCACTTTATTTTATATTATTTTTACTTCTAACCTGCTCTTCGTTCTTAAAGCAAAGTATTTCAAACTTTTATGAAAGTATCAAATTTTTCTTAACATTAGACTAGGATATAAAAGTATCGTTTCCAGTATTTTTAATTTTTTATATTTTACAATGCAGCCCTGGTTGTTAGACTTCAAAAATATTAAGACAAATAAATTTTACGCGCATTAATCAGTAGTCCAACAGGGTGACTTTGCATACTTTAAGTATAAGGACAGTTAAGTTATGAACTTGGAAAAAATGTCTATGACTAGACTTGTGTACATCATTCTGAATACTTAAAATACATGTATATAAAAATTGAGATTTTTGTCAATATTTTTCTTAATTATTTTTTCCTTTGTTAAAGATGACACCAGAAAAAGAAATAAATATCCTCTTAAAATTAATATATTCAAATTAACAATCATTGTTTCACATATAAGTAACGATATATAATATTATAAGAAAAAAGAATTTTAAAAGCTTGAACTTCAATAATGTTATGATTTTATTTGAATATTATAATGGCCTTATAAGAAGTACAATATGATTATTTTTATGATAATAATATCCTTTTCCGACATTTAAAAATAATATATTTTCTCACTTTAATATTTTGCTTTCCACCCGTGAAAATTATTTTTGAATAATAAGGACATATTTTTATTTGTTGAAACATATGCATTGACGCAAGTCATTTATGTTCGCTTAACGCCACGTAATTTTATTTTTAAGATTTACATGTCAAAAGTGAGAATATTTTCAAAACGAGAATGCTCTCTTTTCCTGTACATATATTTTCTTAATAGCAGGGTTTAAAATATTCTCAAGTAGCAGGATAACATCCCATAATGTCAAATAACGTTAAAAATAAATAAATAACAAATAATAAATTATTAGCATTAAAAGATATCAATAAATTAATGCGTTATTAGAATAGCATTCATTACGTTTGTTGGGTTTACACTTCAAAGCGGACTAATAGAAATTTTTTATCCAAACTCTCAGTCAATGTCAGATTGTCTGTGATCTATTTTAGATGCAATACAGATCAATTTGCAATTCTGTTGAAATTTTTTCAATTATTTTTGTGATACGAGCGATGCATCCTTAAGAGGAGCGAAAAATTCAGGAATGGAAAACCGATAAAATCCGGGGAGTGTATTCGAATGTTTCTTACTTAGCGATCTGCTGCGAGTCTGCGAGACTGATCTGCGGGCTGCTGGTAGTCAGTATCAATTAAAGACCGGCCGCTTCCTCGGCGATTGGAATTCCATGGAACAGGAGAGGCGGCTCCTTTGTGCAGACCATGAGGGCGCTTACCTTGCTGCAAGTGAAATTGTTTTCACGACCTCCTTCGCTTAGTTAGTTTTAACAGAATTTCGCCCCAAGCTTGTTCTCGACGTGTCTCTCTATGACCTGGCTGAAAGGCTCATCGTAAAGTACCATACAAGCTGTTCGAAAACCGCATGTCCTACCGACCGCAGGTACCGAGGCATAAACCGAGAAAAATGACGACTGCTGTAATGAACAGGCATGTGTAGTTATAGGGCTGTTAAGGGGACAACTCGATTTTGAGGTCTCGAAAATTAGCACTTTTTACGAATTTTTTTCCCCGAAACTATGCGGGCGAAAAATCCCAAACTTTGTATGGTTATTAAGACATATTTTATTAAGACTTTCTAATTTTTACAAGCAGAAAAATATAAAATCATAGTTATAATGATATGCGTGCAAGGTACTGATTTTTATGATCACCACGATTGCGAGTCTCTCCGTGGTCCGAAACAAAAAAGCGAGTAAGGAAATTAATCTACAGATTTACCGCTATCGTTTGAAGTACAGAAATATAAAACGAATCATATTTTTCAATTAATTTAAGGCCTATAAACTTAAAGTTTTTAGTCCATTTCAAAAATTTTATGGTTATACGCCTTAAATTAATTGAAAAAATGATTTGCATTTTCGTACTTCAGACGATAGCAGCAAGTCTGTAAATTAATTTCCTTACTTGCTTTTTTGTTTCAGACTACGGAGAGACTCGCAATCGTGGTGATCATGAAAATCAACACCTTACGCGTATATAATTATAACTAGTGGTGTAGCCAGGGAGGCTGGGGAGGGGGCTGCAGCCTCCCCCGAAATTAATTTTCTGATTTACGCTAAATGTGAGAAAAATTTTTTCAAATGACCTTTTTTTACTCATCAAAAATAAAAAACACAGCCCCCCTTTTTTTTGGCTACGCCATTGATTATAACTATAATTTTATATATTATTTTTGCTTGTAAAAATTAGAAAGTTTTAATAAAAAATATCTTAATAATTATACAAAGTTTAGGATTTGTCGCCCGCATAGTTTCGGAGAAAAAAATTCGTAAAATTCGCTAAATTTTGAGACCTCAAAATCGAGTTGCCTCCTTAAAGTTGGCAAAAATCCTTTTATTTCCGGCATTATCAAAAGCCTCGGAAAATTGCGTTATCGAACAGTGAAAATAGAACAATCGTAGACAGTAAATAGACGGTGAATAGAAACAGATGTCACACGCATATATGCGATATAAAATGAAACAGTGTGCCATTCGTCGATTAACCTCAATTGAAATAGATTATCAAAGTAATTTAATCACTTTTGATTTCGATGTCGATTGCAATTCCACCTTGACATAAATTCTGCTTGCCGCGCAACTTGATCATCTCCGACTCCCCGAGCAGTATAAACGTTCGCAATCGAGTCGTTTCGAGATGACTCCCTGCAAAATCGACTCGACTTACAAAATATACGCGGTGAACACGGTTGGCTTGAGAAATTCATTGTTCCGTGGAACTAAATTGGGTTAAGATTTGACGAGCGTCTTGTCTTATTTGCTGGAAAAATCCTCGACCTGCGCACGTTAACGCAATTAATCGCCTCCGATGCTATTCATAATGCACCTTGATGCACCTTAATGCACCTCATGCGTCACGTCTCGCGGAAGCGCTTCGCCGATGAATTGCGGACCGGAATCAAAGCAAGGACGACGACGAGGACGATAACATTCGACGTTGCGACACAACCGCGTCGCTCTCTACCCACCCCGTCGTGAGTTTCTATTCCGTCTGCCAGCCGCCTATCTTCGCGTTCGTGCATCGTTTACTTCGCATCAAGTGCAAGCTGACGGGAATCCGTTTCATAGACGTGACAAATTTTTCGGAGCGAGCGAGCAGAAACTAAATATCTTGTCATGTCTCAAGTGCGAGACTCCAAATCGAGGCGCGGAGAGTTCATTAGAATTTCTCCTATTTTATTCTATACTTATTCTTGTTGCATTTTTATTTTTATTGCATTTTTAGGTTCTTACTCTTTCTTTGTTTACTAAGATTCTACTCAGTTTTTTAATTTATTTTCAAAAAAATTATTTTATATTTGTACATTAATTTTAATTTAGTCGTTATCAAACTTAAGTTCACTGAAATAGTTCTTGGATTTGTGGAGTTTCTTGTTTTTGGGTTTCTTGCTGGTTTATGTTTAATTTTCTGTTTTATTTTATTTTCCTTTTTATTGTATTTTTATGTTCTTACTCCTTGTTTATTACTAAAGTTCCACTTCTCTCCTCAATATTTCAATTTAATTAAAAAAAATTAGATTGTATTCTTTACATTAAAATTTTAGTTGTTATCCGTTTGGATTTAAATTCATTAAAATAGCTTTTGGAAGTGTGGCGTCTTCTCGAATTTCTTATTGGTTTGTGTTTATTTTTCTGATTCATTTTACTCTTTTTTTGTTGCGTTTTTAAATTCTTACTTCTTTTTTGCTTATTACAAAGGTTCTACTTCTTTCCTCAATCTTTGGATTTAATTTCAAAAGAATCACTTTGTGATTCGTACATTCATTTTGGTCGTGAGCTGTTTGGACCTAAACTTGCTTTCGTTTAATATCTGACCTTTTATTCCTCCTTATCTTCTTTGCCTGTTAGCTTTGAACCGTTAAATCTCTTTAAAATTCGCAGCGATCTCTTGTTTGCATTTACATCTCAAACGCTTATTTTCCATCTCTTGTCCCAAGTTATGATATCTGACACGCTGATTTTCCATGAATATAAACATCAACAACGAGTCCTCGAAATGTTGGACTTTATACCGTTCCAGACGTTAAGTCGTTTCGCACCCGAATTCTAAAGCTTCCTACATTTCAGGTTTCCTCGGTTGTCTTAAAGCTAGACATCGTATATTGTACACGATTCCCTTTGAAGAAGACATCCGTGCACAACGCAATTGACTCCTGAAAGCGGACAAAAATAAAGGATAGAACATAATAGACAGAGAATATACTGGGAGTTTAAGTAAGTCTGTATATGGGTCAATAACTATCCAAGCAAACTAGGATCAAAGTGAAGTCTTATATGATAGACTCCTGAAATTTGGGTGCCTGGAATTTGGTATGCGAGACAGCTAACAACCAAGCGCGTTAGGACCTAGAAAATTAGTACTTAAGTAAATTACCAACCAAGCGAAGCGAGATCATAGTAAAGCCTTTACATCCGGAGCGTACGTGTCCTCGTTTGACGGTGCTCGAGCAAAACAATTTTTCCCTGGCCCGCGCACGAGCCAGTCGCTGTCCGCCGCGATTTCCAACTTCTCACGAGTCCCGAGTTCATTTCAATTCTCCAAACGCACATATAACGTACGTCCGCCAATCTACAAATCCGCAGCTGGATTTCGACTGAGATAAAGTTTGCTTGAAATTATCCGGGAAAAGAGATTAGTTGCGCAGTTACACCCTCGTGCGCAAACTCGAGTGAGCGAGTAATCTATTGAATTTCCTTTAGGGAAAGGTTGCCCAAGTTTGTCGAAGGATCAGCAGCTGGGTGTGGGAGCTCAGTTGATCGGCAACAATCTTGTATGCCGCGTTTGTTAGAGAGAGAGAGAGAGAGAGAGAGAGAGAGAGAGAGGGAGAGAGAAGACTCGCTCCCGAATGGCCGGCTTTCTCGGATCTTCGACACCGCAAGCATGTTTCGCGTGATATCGTTACAATTACTCCAGCTAATTATGTCATAGTTGCGTGTCCAGTGAAAAAAAAGAATCCACTTAGAGATCACCGAGCTTGCCGCTCTATTTTGCGCGCGCGCTTAAACGAATTATCTGCTAGAGAAGAGTTAGCAGATCTAATTTGTAATACGATAACCAGGCTGGGCTTTCGGCACGGGTCACCGCGTTACCACGGCATCGGGAGAGTTTGCTAAAACCTCCGAGGCACATGCGCACCTAATTTATACGTTTAACCGGTTACCTTATTATCCCGACCTAACTTGCGCCGGAATTACGCGCCGATAATTATACACGTCACGTCCTGACATTCTTACCGAACAACTCCCGGGATAATGAAACACGTGCATTCCGCTTCTCGCATGATGGCGAGTAAATAGGTAACATAATATGAACACGGCGTGCAAATGAAATCAGCTCGGACCAATTAGCGGATAAATATTGTTTCGCGCGTCTGGGACCCGTTAAATTTCGTAACCGGGAACAATGGCGCATCCTTCTATCGACGGACTCGGGAATCAATCTTCCTCCGTTACTCAAACTTCTTCCGTTCTCTCAAACAGAAAAATCGATATGAGGCAAACTTTTACTTCAATCGTAAAAGAAATCGACGTGCAAAGATAAGACGAATGTCTTAACTAATGGCAGTTGCACGTGTTTTTCTTAGTAAAACCAGTCCAGCACAGGTCTATATTTCTTCTAAACACGACTGTGTTCTTACTTTAAGTTTTATATATTATCAGTTATAACAAACTTGGATTAAAATTACAAATCATAATAAATGCTGGAGCATCGCAATCTTACAAGTATACTGTTCAGGATGACAGTTCGAACAGTTGTTTCCCGACATTGTAGAAGTTGACAGTTAAGAAAATATTCTGATTTGAAAGGTAGCAAAGACAAGAATTTTTCCGAAAACTTTTTTAGGGAAACGAGAAATCGAATAATGGCAAACTTTGCATATTTCTTTAACCTTATTTTAAGAATATGTTTTTATTATCTGAATGACGAAAACGCTCTTTTTTTGTATGTTACATCCTGATCAATGGAAGCTCGCAAAAAAATGTATGCAGATGATGTAAGTGATTATAGCTTTTCTAGATATATGTAACGTGCAAAATTACGGTTCGTCTGAATTAGAACAGACATTATAAACACATCAGTTTTTTCAAATAAACTATTAATAACTTGGTGAAGAAAAACTAAAATTTTCTTAATAGAAAAGTCGCCATTTTGTCCAGAATGAATAATATTGGTTTAGTTTTAGTTCTAGTTCAAACAATAATTGAATTAGAAAATTAGGAATCAGACTGAATACTGGGACATCTCATAATTATACAAACTAAACATAATTACGTTATCAGAATGGGTACAATTCGAACAATTGTTTGCCAAATCTTAGAAGTTGACAATCAATATTGCATGTCTAATTGTTAAATCTGCGTAGTTATTCTCCAACTTAAAGAGAGGGAGAATGGAATGGTTATGCCAAAGTTGAGAGAAGCTTAAAGAATATTTTATAAGCAGAGAAAGTAACAAAATATATAATTTTCGTATTTAATTTATACATGTAATTAATGGATACTAGAATATTTATATATCTCTATTAATGATAACCTGAATAAATATGATATAAAATTATATAAAGGTTTCTATTTCTAAAAAGAGATGTAAATAAATAATGTGAATAAATATTTATAAGTCTTATTTATTATAGAGCCAAGAAATAAGATTCATATTGTAACTTGTCCCTGCAAAATTTATTATTAATAGATAATTAAAATTATTAAATAGTACAAATATTAGTCATTAATCTACAAATTGTTTAAGTCAATAATAGGCTAGTAATACATTTATGATTCTGTACCGAATGATAATATTCGAATAATGATTATTTATTATTATTTGTTAATAACTTTATATATTTCTTTATTTTTACGATGAGAGGTTATTTAATCACTAATTGGAACATTTAATTTATGTCACAAATTGGTACAAAATTAAATTGTCATGTCACTCAATGGTACATCAATCAATCACTTTTGAAAAAGTATTAAATCGATTAATTTAATTAAATCGAGTAAAATATTATCATAAATTAAAAGTAAATTAAGACTCCATATGTTCAAGCCTTCCAACAAAATCAATTTTGTAAGGGAGAGTGGGGCAAATAGTGACGGATTTTTTTATCTCCCTCGTGTAAGCTATTTCCAAGTTGTCGAGATCGGACGTTTTACTAAAACGATATTTTCCACCTTCAATTACACGAAAAACTTAAGTACAAGATCTATAAGTCATATGGAATAACAAAATTTTCAGAAACTAAAATCTACATTTTATCACTATTTGCCCTAGCGTGGGGCAAATGGTGACAATCATGAAAAATTCCTGAACTTCCATTCAGTCTCTCTTTTGACGATGTGTGACTAACTAAAAATTGAAATATAATTTCTTCACTGTCATATGTAAGAATTTTATTAAAACAAATGATGTATAAAGTCTAATTTTGGTAAAATAATATGACGCGCTTTTGGAAAGTGATTTTTCAAATTATTTATTAATATTTTCTGTATTTAAACCTAGTTTAATGGCATTTAAGTTACACCCAACAAAATAAATGGGAAGAAATGCAATTCAACCGACACTGAATAAATCAAGTAATGTTATTTAAAATTTGTTACTCTTTGCCCCAGGAGTTGCCTTTTCTTTTAAAACACTTAAAACAATAAATGAATTGATATATACATATAGAGGTTAAATCATACTAGAAGAAACACATATCGTACAACGCTGAACAAGTAAAAACTCATTTAGGGATTCGAGAGTCAAAATAATCTAAATAGAAATACCTGAATAAGATTCAGGTTTACCTTGTTTCACAAAGGTCAAAATTTTAGGCTTCTTTATTAGCTACGTTTGGCTTAGCAGTTTAATTGTTTTTTTCAAAGATGATTACATATTCGAGAACTTACTCGCTATTGACGGTGGTAGTAGCACAGATGCGGGAAATATAAGAGAAATTTAAACTTTCACTATTTGCCCCCTCTCCTTTACTTAGTTTAACACGTACGTTGCTAATTGATTAATTTATTTTTAATGAGCTTACTTGGCCACTAATTGGGGTACAAGGAAAATTAACATAATAATACATTGAAGTAATTATGTTGAGGTACGTTCACGTGTTCACGTTATATAAGTTTATTCTAAATCGTAAAAGTTCACGCGCAGACTTAACTGAACAATAACAAAAATCGAACTCTACTTAGCTTAATGGAAAGCGAAGTTACGCTGTCGTGAAAGCGATGATAATTCGGAACTCCCGTCGAAACGAGGCCTTTCGTGGCTGCAACCAATAATCGATATGACCAATTTGACGAACATAGGGCTGGGATATTTTCAGCATTTCTCACCTTCCTGGCGATAAAGTATGCAGATATTATACCCCTTATAGAATCTTATTATAGCATAGCTGGATCCTTGCAGCTTAAATATGCCAATATCTACCAGTGTCCAGAAATAATCGCGCCTACTCTCAATCGCAGAGTTATCGGCTTAAACTCACTTCTTCTTTGATGACAACTTGATCGGGACTCACAATTTATTGAGCCTTTTTTACATTTAATGACAGATGTTCGAAAATGTTTGACGGTTTGATTAAATTTCTGCCGAGATAAAGCTAGTTTCAAGTTAAAGAACCAGCATTAAGATCGTAAAACGGTTATAAATAGGATTATAACATGGCAAATAAAGGTATATACGGAAGATATTTTATAAATAGCAACGCGCGTCATGTCAATGCTGTCTCGTAAATCTATTTTATATTTATGTGCCTGTATGCATGCACGTGCGAGTTTTATTTATTCAATCTGATTTTATTTCATTGTAAACAGAATATGCCCGTTCTTTTCTAGCAGAATGTGTTTTCAAATATTTATATCGAGCGCCGTTCCACGGTAGAATAATTGGATTAAATTCTCTGGAGAAAGAATCCGACCAACAACAGTATTGCGGTCGATTCTTGCATTGAAAGCGTGATCCAATTAACTATCTTCAAATATGAATATATAAACTGAATGTAAAGGAAAACGAGACACATGCGTCATGTCTATAAATTACAATTTCGTCGCGTTGAAGGAACAAGAAGAACAGTCTGAGAGAAATCGATACAATCAGACGAATCCATTTATGTATAAAATAGAATATTTGCTTGCGTTTGTTTCCTATATTAACTCGCAAACCCTTTGACCGATCTCGGCCAAACTTCGTACTCTTCTTCTCTGTTATTCTCTGCAGGAACCTGCGGAAAATATAGACTAACAAGAAGTCTGGATATTCTACCTTTTCTCTCCGATTTTACTCTTTTACAGACATTATAATAATTTAAGTCTAGATATAAGAAATCACACCGGGTAGTTTAAGCTAATATATACGTATTTACAATGCAAATTCTCGAAGAGGAACATCGCGTATTTTAATAAATGCTCAAAAATAACGCGTATCGCATCAAGCAAGGTGTGCGAGAAGCGATATTTAACCGGAGATTAATTTATTTTAATGACAAATTCGGACGCGTTGCAAATTTACTGTCACGCGAGACGAAGAGTTAATCTAAAGCACGAACGGAACTCAGTTATACAAATTGATTTAACCGTTTGGAGGGCTTTTAGTTCTATTCTGCAGCTAGCTATTTGAAGTCTTTGTGTCAACAAGCTGAGAGTCCCTCTTTCTACGAAACAACATAGTGATATTAATTGTTACTGGTCTCTAGCAGGAGAAAACGGAAAGTAGTATCCTTTGCGACTCGGTTCTGCCACAATTCGCGCGGAAATTCTTGCGGGTCGACAGCGAGCGGCTGCATACACTCGTGATTGCGAGCGCGTGCGTTTATCGTCATATTCATATTTACTTCGACCTCGTGTGTTTTTCAGGAAATTTGTAATGCATTAGGATATTTGTGATCTATTTCCCGAGCGAGATATGAGACTATGTATATGAACGCGTTATATTTATAGTTAATTAGAGAACACCAGGTGTAAAAAAAATTCATTGTACGAGATTAATTAATTTCAGTGTAATTGGCAAAATGAGAGTTCGTCTTTCATATTTCTGGATTTCCACACAATCCTCATAAAAAGAGACATTTTAACGGGCACATTTTGAGATGTACCTCATGAAATAATCGCAAATTTAAAAAAATTGCTTCTTTGATGTAAGGAGGAATGCAGAAAAATCTCAAAAATATATAAAATATATAAAAATATTAGAGAATATATATTGAAGGAGCTGCAGCCCCCCCGAAATTAATTTTCTGGGTTACACTAAGTGTGAGAAAAATTTTTTCGAATTACTTTTTTTTGCTTGTCAAAAATAAAAAATATAGCCCCCTGAAACTTTTTTCTAGCTACGTTACTGATATATTTTATATTTTTATAATATAAAAATATATAATCTCATTTTTAGTAGAATTTTCTTAAGTTATTACCTTAAGAGGATTCTCCTAAAAAAAATATTTTAAGCACAATGTTATTACTTTTCATTGGAAAAAAGTACTTAAAAAAAAAGTTCATTTCTAGAATATGGAATTGGAGGAAATAGCATTTTACAATTAGAATTCTTTTATGGGCGAATGTTAGAATATTTTCTTTTTTAGAAAAATTCTTTTAATGCTATAATATAAACGAATTTCTCTAGAGATGAGATTATATTTTTCTTTAGTATCAAAGCCAATCGCCGCCTATTCCACACTCGCGCGCAATCTTCAACAAATGAAACAATGAAAAAAAAACGAAATTCTGAAAAAGAATAGACATTTGAATACAGATCAAAAATATTCCTCCTCGCTGTGCATGCAACACTTATAGCTTGCGGATTAGAGACAAGAGTTGAAATTGAATTTATAACGCCGAAGTACCAACGTTTATGTAATTAAGAAATTAAAAATGAAGGAACTTATTCGCTGCCGGCTACCCAGGTGAATTAAAGCGCTTTTGCTAATTGTAGCTAAAGTATTTAGCTGTAGCTGAAGCGGCTCCACCTAACAGGACTAAGTAAAATCACCGTTCATGAAATATCCAGGCTATATATGTGCGCGCTGGTTGCGAAAATTCGCTCGCAATCGCATCGGAAATAACGTCGCTCTCTCCCGTTTCCGCGTAAATTCAAAAATGCAAAATTTCACGGACTATCGCACGCAGAAATCAGCGGTGAGTGCCGACAGTCGGAAAAGAACTGGGCTATGTCGTTCTCTGCGAAGAATGCAATATCCGTTTAAAGGAAATTTGTTATCAGCGCGAACTGGGAACGCGTCGTAATTCTTGCAAATCAAGAATCGATTGCGTTTCATTTATCGAAAGAGGGAGTTGACCGGCTTTGTTATATGGTCTCACGTCTGTGACCTCGTTTTTTAATCGCGGATACTAGAGACCACATTTCCAGCATCGACGCGTAATTTTCACACTGTGTCATGTAAAAAATTATAATCTCACCCTTAACGGAATCCCCTCATATATTTCCTCGAGAAAATTCTCCTAAAACCGAAAGGGAAATATTCTAAACATAATATTCTTAAGATTAGAAAACATTTCGTCTTTTATTTTTTGTAGTAGAATTTTGCTTTTCGCATCATTTGTAAGAGGATATATTCCGCTTTAATTAGATACATTTTTCTTGATCCAAAAGAAAAAAAAGATGTTAGAATAACAACTAATAGATATTTCCGAATAATAGTCCATTTCATTAAAAGAGGAATAAGACGAGTGTTCTAATTAGTGATAGCAGAATCTATTTTTCTTAATAAATCGGTTAATATGGCTGTATATTTATCCTAAATAAATATGTGTTCTTATTGCTAATTTTATATGTTATAACAAGTTTAAAAAAAAATTAGAAATCATAGTAAACGTTGAAACATCGTAATTTTACGAGCATACTGCTGACAGCGACAGTTCGAACAGCTGCGCGCCGACATCTCAGAAGTTGACAGTTAATATCACATGTCTATTTGTTAGATATGTGCAGTTATTCTTCAAGCGACTGAGATAGCTATGTCAAAGTTGAGAGAAGTTTAAAAAATATTCTATAAGCAAAGAAAGTAACAAAATATATAATTTTCGTTGTTAATTTATATATGCCACAAATTTATTTAAATAGCACAAATATGAGTTATTAGCCATTATCAAATCGCCATATTTAAGCCAAACAATAAGTTAATAATGCATTCATAATTCTGTATTGATTAGTGATATTCGAATGATAATTACTTATTATTTTTATTAATAAATTTATATATTCCTTTTTTATCTTTTCACAATAAGGTTACTTGATTATTAATTGGCAAATTCACATTATGTCACAAATTGGGACAAACTGGCGATTGCCGATTAACGATTGAAGATGAAACTTGGCCAATTAGAACAAAGCAAGCCAAGGCTGAAGCCCGTTGATTCGTCAAAATCTAATCATCAAAATCTAATCTAATATCTAATAGTTACCAAACATTTCTTAATTTGAGACATGCCACGAACGCAAGAAAAAATCTGAGAAAATTTTAGTTTCTTCCGTGTAAAAGATTGAAGTTTTCTGTACAATTTACTTTGTGAAAAAATTTCTCTACAATCTTGTGTTTCCGTATTACTAAGGGTTAAAGTAAAATTGCATTTCATTTCGATTGCTCATGACTCCATTAAACTTCATCGCACAACAATACAGAAAATGAATTTTTAAACTTCGCTCTATTAAATGACATAAATGCCGATCTTGTAAATGTAAGTGCAAAGCAGAATTATTATAAAATATCCATTTTAATATTCTTATTTTTATCTGTGTTTCCAAACTTATGGAGGGTACTGTAAGTCAATAATAAGTTAATATATATCATGATTCTATACCAATTGGTGATATTCGAATGATGATTACTTATTATTTTTTATTAATAAATTTATATATTCCTTTTTTATCTTTTCACGATAAGACTACTTGATTACTAATTGGCAAATTCAATTATGTTACAAATTGGGACAAACTACGACAAATAGGGAAAAGTATTGGATCAATCAATCATAAATTCAGTAAAATCTTTCCATAAATTAGAAAAGATAAAGAATTCAGATGTGAATATAACACAATTGAAACTCTAAATGTTCAAGGTTTTCCAACAAAATAAATTTTGTGTATTTAACTTAACATGTACATTGTTAATTGATTAATTTATTTTCACGATGAGCTTACTTGCACCAATTGAGATATTCATCTTATTCTTTCGGTAAAAGTTTTCGCTTAGAGTATGGAGTTACAAAAGATAGCATCTTGCAACTAGAATTTTTATGTTGAGGTGTAAAAATATCTTCCTGTTGGTTTTAAAAGAATCCTCTTGAGGCCATATATAAAAGAATTCCGCTAAGGAAATTCTTCTTTTGGGTAACCTAAATAGTTAAGGGAAAAATTGGGGAAAGAAACATTTTGACTTGAAATAGGATTTGTAATCTGAAGGTTGAGAGGCGGTAGAAAGGTCTTGCTCCTTTTTCAATGAATTTTTACTCGAGTTTCACACAATGCTCACGTGAGGTTTGCTCGTAGAGTTGAACATTTCTCGACTTAACGACACAATCGCAGCTACGTTATGTTTCTTTTCCGCGAGAGACGCAGCTGTATTTGCGTTTTATGCTGGAGGTAGGATTATCGGGGTAACATAAGTGGAGAATCACAGCGGAAGATATATTGCACGCATAATCGGGTGCAGCACGCGCAACGTTGAATTATGCATCAGCAGGCACGAGATGGGAGGATTTGATTCGGCATTAAAAGATCATATGGCGAATGAGAGTAAACGGTAGGCTGAGAAAAATTACAAAATCCGCAGTCCAGCCGGCGCCACATGGCGTCGCTTCTCGCAATATGTTCGGATCGAATCAAATCGATATCTCCGCCTTTCTTATGTGACAAATGTTTGTCTTCATGCCGCGCGGCCCTCGCTCCTCCGTTTCCCGCTTTCACGTCCGCGAAAACGCGAGAGATCAATATAACGAATATAACGAGGATGGATTATCAATGCAAAATAATGTATCCTTAGCAAATTTATTTGCTCTCGGAGCAAAACTGCAACTGCTTATATAAATCCATCATGGTTCTTACAGCAAAATAATTTGTAGAATCAGTAAATTATATCTAGCAAATAGTGATTAGTATTGGGAGTACAAATTAGTTCGATTCGTTTTCAAAAGATGGTTCTGGTTGTTATGAATT
>NW_022639490.1:631324-674159 GCF_010583005.1 Odontomachus brunneus | reverse complement strand
TTGTGGTCAAAAATGCATTTATTTCAGAACAAAATGAATGAACAGATTAATCAAAGTATTGTGTTGAATATGTCAAATTTTGCGTTAACTAAGCAGCATTTGCGGGAGGTTTTAGTTTTCTGCTTTAATTGGAAGGAAAGTGCAGCTGAAGCGCATCGAATGCTTGTAGAAGTTTATGGTGACAATGCTCCAACTGATAAATTATGTAGGGAATGGTTTCGACGTTTCAAGAATGATGATTTCAGCGTTGAAAACAAGCCTCGCTCTGGACAGCCAAAAAAATTCGAAGACAAAGAATTGGAGGCATTACTTAATGAAGATCCGAGTCAAACGCAAGAGGAGCTAGCAGAATCATTGGGAGTTGATTCGTTTGAGCCGTGCATTACGAGAAAAACGGCCGGAATACGAGCAAAGACATGACAAAGTTATTCTTCTGCATGATAACGCTCGGCCTCATGTCGCAAAAGTCGTAAAAAATTATTTGGAAACACTCAAGTGGGATATTTTACCGCACCCGCCGTATTCGCCGGACATTGCTCCTTCTGATTACTGGTTGTTCCGACGGATGCAGCACGATTTGGCAGGTCACCGGTTCACTTCTTTTGCAGAAATCGAAAATTGGCTCCTAACTTGGATCGCCTCAAAAAACGAGACATTTTTTCGAGATGGAATTCGAAAAGTGCCTGAGAGGTGGGAAAAAGTAATAACCAGCGTAAGTAATGCCTCCAATTCTTTGTCTTCGAATTTTTTTGGCTGTCCAGAGCGAGGCTTGTCTTCAACGCTGAAATCATCATTCTTGAAACGTCGAAACCATTCCCTACATAATTTATCAGTTGGAACATTGTCACCATAAACTTCTACAAGCATTCGATGCGCTTCAGCTGCACTTTCCTTCCAATTAAAGCAGAAAACTAAAACCTCCCGCAAATGCTGCTTAGTTAACGCAAAATTTGACATATTCAACACAATACTTTGATTAATCTGTTCATTCATTTTGTTCTGAAATAAATGCATTTTTGACCACAAAAAAACGGACCGAACTAATTTGTACTCCCAATACTCTTAACAAATCTTTTCTCAAATCAATGCTGTCCATATAATAACGGAAAGGTTTTGTTAGACCAGTAGAAAATTTACTGGGCCAACAAATTATTTTTCTCCGTGTTGAAGGATGTGACGTAGTAAAAGTGAACCAAATGCGACTATCGATACTATGGAATCGAAATAAATGTTACGAATAAATGTTATGTGATATTGTCAATTGATCGAATAGACAAAGATGCGCGAACGTATTGAAGAGAAAATTATTACAAGTGACAAATTTTATTTCCCTCACCAATATTAACGAAATATAAATATAATTTTTCTATTATTCTTTTAAAATTAATATTCCTTTGTTATATATACTTTCAAGATGTTTAAAGTATACCGTATGTCTCCGGTAATTTATGACGTCATACACACTATGTATATTTTTATGTGTATACGAAAAATAGAAATATGAGCGTATTTCTAATCTTCAGTGATGACTTCAATGACTACGTCATTTATGACGTAGTTCACGTCATCAAGCTGAAGCAATACAACACAATCGATTACCCACGATATATCGCAACACTTTTCTGATATTCTTTATTCAATGGTTCGACACGCGTTTTACGCGTAGGACATAGTTACGAGCAAGTGTTACTCCAGCTCTCCCGCCGAGAGAACTATTTAATCAATTGCCGGGAAGCCGGTCCGCGCAAAAACAGACATGTCGAATCCCCGCTACTAATTCAATTTCGATAAATGACTTTGGCGCGCTCCTCCCCGCCGAGAAGGGAGAGGGATTTCACCCCCTTCCGCGGACGGTAACGAGGCCGGCTCAAGTCGTGCCCATCTTACGTGGAGGCCCGTGGAATTAATCGCAAAACGTTTGATTTATCGTTTCAGGGGCACCAGCGGCATCGACGTAGACCTCCGAAGGGTAGACATAGATCAGTGCCCGCTGCCGGCCGGCTCCACGCAGCTTAACATATTCGCCGCCAGCGACAAATGCAAAAAGCGCACCACAGAGGTAATGCTAATTTCTCGCTACGCTTGTGTCGAGATCGATGTTTCCCGGGTGTCCTTTCGCGCGCGCTTAAACGCGCCGCGCAGAACAGAACAGAACAAAGCCACCGGGGGGATGTTTTTCCGCGTGTCGACCGGCCCTATTTGTAAATGCCACCCCTCGGTCTTGCCTTGCGCGCGCGAGGAGAGCTGCCGTTCGCGAAAAACACTCTACGTGCTCTCTGCGCGCCGCTTTTCGCCCCTTCGTAATAAACCGCGAGCATTATCGGCGTGTTTTGCCTCGCCATAGGGTTAAAACTCGCGAGGAAACGCACGTCAGGGGTTACTAAGCCGCGGATTTTTCAGCCGCTCTTTGAACATCCTTTCTCTCTTTCTCTCTCTCTCTCTCTCTCTCTCTCTCTCTCTGTCGTTCTTGCTCTCACTTTCCGAAACTCTCGGATGGTTTCTTGTTTTCGCACTTAGAGATCATTGGCTGCTTATCAAGCGTATCGATAATCGCGCATCTTCTTTTCCTCGGCGAACGTGACGGCAATTTCTTTTTCACCATCAAACTTTGAACAGATTTGTCGTTACATGAACGCAATTTTCACCCGCTATATTATCTCGAGTTCGCAACGTATGCGTATCTTTGAGGATGTATTGCCCGTTTAATACTCACAAAAAGTCACTGAAGATTAGAAATACGTTCATATTTCTATTTTTCGTATACACGTAAAAATATACACAGTATGTTCGAGTAAATTTTATTTGTTCAAATAAATATTATTTGTTTCAAGTATTTCATATAAGTTTGTACATCCAAGTTGTACAACAAATCTGTTGTAAGTTCATGGCGTAAGCATCAAATTTATTCCAAATACTCAAAATACATTCTGAATCCCAGTAAGTTTCAATCAAGAATATTAAATTAAAGGAAACACTCATTCAAGTAAATATTATTCGTTTCAAGTATTTCATATAAGTTTATACATCCAAGTTGTACAACAAATCTGTTGTAAGTTCATAGCGTAAGCATCAAATTTATTCCAAGTACTCAAAATACATTCTGAATCCCAGTAAGTTTCAATCAAGAATATTAAATTAAAGGAAACACTCGGTTTGCTTACGACGTAGAGTTGAACCGAATTTTTCTTTGTTAAAGTTTATAATGTTCTTGTGTGTGTGTGTGTGTGTAATAATATTCAAATATATATTATGTAAAATTGATTATTTGTCTGTCTGTTGTCTGCATACTCTTAAACTCTTTAACCTATCTCTCTCTCTGGACTAAATTTTGCACAGTTACTCCCTAGGACTCTGCGGAAAATATAGACTCCACGAAACCTGGACATCCCACCCCCTGTCCCTGCATTTTATCCCCTCGACACTTTGCGATAACCCGCCGGACAGCGCCGGAATAATTTTAGCTAGTGAGTGATAAAGTGCACGATAACAAAATAAGCGATGGAGAACAACTGTATTCATTATTCAAACCCAGTTATATCCCAGTTAATTTTCAATCGCGCCAAAAATAATTTCGGAGTATCTGGTATCGTTTCGTTGAATTTTTCATGAGTGATCTTTCCGGAATCGCGACCGTGTGTGCTCTTTGGTCGCTGTTAATATATTTTTAACATATTTCTCCCCGTTGACGAGACATGCCGCTGCATAAATTTACAAGTGTCTCGTTATTCCTCGCGTGTGAGAGCCGCGAGAAAAATGTCGTATATCGCGCAAGAAGCGGCATACAACACACATTACTGTCGGCCGCTGCGTTATGTAAACTCCCGACTTCTGGAACGTGCTCCGCCGAAACCGCGTTTTTCCGATTCGCGGTCACGATAACTCACGTACTCGGGCGAGGATTGCAATTTGGAGGAAATGTTTGAAACGCCGCTTCCTTCCGCGGCGCGAGCCGCGCACACATTAACGGCGAGAACGTGCAATAGTTACCGCCGACAGCGACGTAAGAGCCATTTTTCACGGTTCTCCACTTTTAACTTTCATCCCTGTCATTCCGCAGATTTTTTTCGTTCCGGTTTAATTTCCTCGTGACTTACACACGCGCACACACAAAATAACCGACACGCGCTCCGATAATATACTCTCAACGATTGTTTGGATTGCCGGCTCATTCCGACAGGATTTTCACCCATGCACAGGAAAAAATGCCTACGCTTTATGGCCAATAACATTGACATTTTTTTTTAATATCGCCACGCTCGCTTAAATAAACCCTGTTATTCCCCTGTAAATAAACAACGGTATCTGCGGCAATGCATGCGAAAAATAACGTGCCTCAACACTTTTTGCGTATACGTAACGCGTGATTCGTTCCGATGAAACGTGTTCATTTTTATCTCTTCAAACAGAGATGTATATGTACCTTTAAACTCTAAATTAAAGTACACTCGTCGTGAAATTTTTCCATCAATTTGCAAAGTTTGAGCTGCGCGATATTTTTCGATTTTTCAATTTCGGGAAAATGCTGGATTTAGAGATCGTAATTGCGTACTAGACACGAATGGAAAGAGCGTGAGAGAGAGGGAGAGAGAGAGAGAGAGAGAGAGAGAGAGAGAGAGAGAAGGGAGAGAGTCTATTAGAGATACGATTAACGGTGTTGTCTTCTGTTCGCAGTGTATCGCTATTTCCGGCCTTGGTTTCCGCCGTGGTAGTTATCGGTGTGTTTGCAAGCGAGGCTTTTACTACCCTGACACGAAATCGGACAAGAGGTACTACAACGGCACCGTCATAGAGGAGGAGTACGAGAAGTTGATGATGGTAAGTGGTGGGCTTTGGAGATAAACTGAACATACAATAAAAAAAAAACACTTCCCTCTGCTTTATGCTTCCCGCGCTTTCCGCCGAAGAATTAATGCTGCTTGGCGATACTAAATCGTTTCTCACGGAGAGCCCTTTCCCGTACAGATAGGGACCACCTTGTTATAGAAATGGCGAAATTATGTTAATGCGACTGTCTGGACGTTTCGCTCTGGGCTCATCAAATTTCAATCTGCGTTCGCGGCTTTAATAACAGTTCCTTCGATAAATTTGGAGTTTTCCCCGAGAGCCGAGAGTCACGTCAAATTAATCAAAAAAGCTGCCGTTAAAATTTAACGGTTTGAATAGTGGAGTATCTTGTGTACGTATATCGTCGATTATCGATTTGCATACACTTACAAGTACACAAACCTCGCGAAAGGTCACACGTCTCAAATTATTCGCAGTTATCTTTCGTGCCCAAATGTAGAATGAAAAGTTCCGGGCCTGAATAAGACATTTTTTTGGATTGATTTTTATTTATTTCTCACCATAATCTCCATTTAGCGCGATACACTTTTCCCAACGATATTCTAAAGCGGTTATGCCAGACTGATAAGTCGATTTGTCAAGATCTTCAAAATAGCCATTTACAGCGTCGCTGACTTTATTGTCGTTCGCAAATCTTTTTCCACCAAGCTATTTTTTGAGGTTAGGAAAGAATTAGAAGTCGCTTGGGGCTAAATCTGACGAGTGTGGTGGATGGACAAGCGATTCGAACTTTAATTCATTGATTTTAGCTTAATCACGGCACTTTTTCCATTTTTACAAACAATGCGTTTACTTTAGCGAGCTATTAAACCAATACTAAACAATTTATCGATTTGAACCTTCGTATATAAGCATATGAAGAATTAAATCATGCAACACTATTAAAATATTGAACATAGTAGAGTTATCTATATGTGAGGCCCGGAACTTTTCACCCTACCCTCGTACGAAGAGATCCGTCATTATTTTCTCAGTTCTCAAATCGATTTTTTTAATTTTATGCAAATACACGATACCTCACGCATGTTTAAAGCAATATTTCTTAAGAATAAATCTACGCGATTTTTTAAAATTCGGCTCACACATAGAATACAAAAATAATAGTTTATTTGCTTTTTTTCTGTCGGGCATTAGAGGGTTACAGAATCCTGACAGGAGTGAAAAATTTGGGGATTCGTCCAAAGCTGTAAATTAATAGAAGTATGAATTTTTTGTTATGTATGTCTATTAAGAAAATTTAATAATATACTTAACAAGTATTTATAATACATATTTAACATTTGTATTATATATTTAATAATATTATTTAACAAGTAACTTATTTCTTAAGTTCTGTAAGGAAAAGTTGAAAAATAAAATATGCAATATGTAGGTTCTTGGGGCTGCTGATTATGAATTGTTGTTAATTACATGGAAGTGTTCGCAATTTAAAGGACTAGATCAAGGTATTATTAAAATCCATGTAGGTAAAAGCCAGAAAAATTTAATATTAACCTTGACAGGGTAACCTCTTATATATGGTTATATATATCTCTGAAGAGAATTCTTCTAAAACCAAAAGAAAAATGTTTTATCTCGCCTTTTCCTCTAGAAAGAAAATTCTAGTTGCAAGGTGTTATTTCTCGTAATCCCGTAGGGTAAGACTATATGTAATACGCCTCATAATAAAGTAAATACTAATAAAACGTTCATTTTCACATATATCTTTATCCCAACTTTAATTAATTCGGCTGTAAACGTTACTTTTTCAATTCTTTTTTGAAAATTATCACACATTAAAATATGGATATGAAAAAGAAATTAAAAAAAAAAAATTTCAGTTTTGTCAACAGCCTGCTGGTGTAAAACGTCTCAGGTTTCCTGCGATAATATATATATCTCTTTAAATAACATTAAGAAAATCATTCCAAGTGAGAAAAGCGATGCGAAAAACATCCAATTGTGCATGATTCATGCAGCCAATCGAAGACTGATACTGCATCCATCTATCTTTCAATTTTGTACACTAAGAAAAAAATGCTTGAAAATTTGTGTGTGTGGGATATAAAATTTATCAACAGAAATAAACTTTATTAAACAGAAATAAACTTCGTATGTATATATTTTTTTAATGAATGACTTATTACAACTAGTCTATAGACTAACGAGTAATTTGTTTCTAATAATGTTGAGACATTTAATTAAATGTGCTAAGTTTCTTCCTTTTGATGTTGCTTAGTTTTTTAGTTCAAATTAGCACGAAAGGTTTCACTCTACTACGCTTTCTTGTTAATTCTGTTGTTTAGCAGTTGTATCGCTTCTGTATTGTTGTGGTAACATACGAAGCCTGTTGTGTTTCCTCCCTATCTTCCTGAACTCATCAGCAATCAAGAAATAAACTTTATATGAATAAATTTTCAGGTTTTTTTCTCAATGTATTATATTTTCTCAGTGCTTTTCGCCACATTCCACACATTTGCAATGTATGTTTCCATCCAACAATTCGTCGGAACTTGAAACTAAATGAACTCTCACAGCTTTTCGCACATAATTTCGCCTCATATCTGTGAATAACGTACATAGACTACACGTGCTGTGTGTGAGGCGTTTTGCAATTTCCGTAGTGCAAACTACCTCATCCAGACTAATAGACTAGACATAGATTAAAATTAGACATGGATTAGTTCAAACGTAGATAAAGTTAAAGAGCCATTTGAAGCTATTTTCACGTGGACAAATTATACCTGAATATTATAAAATAACTATTTCTAACTAAAATATAAACTTGTAGACAGTTCGTTTAAATATATCCTGCAATATTGAGAAGTTTCCTTTTGATATATCTGTTAAATATATCAATATTTAACAGCGGGACAACGTCGAAGATCGTCCTGCATCCTAACGAGAGATACACTGAGACGCATAAGAATAGGTTACTCTTGCGTCGTTTTCACTTTCAGTTTGCAAAAAAAGAAGGTGGGACGTATTATATGGTTCGACTTTATTTTAAGTTAAAACTTTTGCCGAAAGAGCAACGAAGAGAAATAATATTGTGCATCGAATATTTTTCCTTTGGTTTTAAAAGAATCCTTTTAAAGTCGAATATAAAAGGATCCTGCCAAGAATGCATTTATATTATTTTAGGTGAGAGAAACGATATATTATCATTTATCATGGTTGGCTCCGTTAATTTTTTTATAACCTTGCAAGCGCACACATCTGGCGGAAGACACCAAGTGCGCACAGATGCAAATTTGCATCAAGAATTTTTGCCGACTTATAACTCGGCTCCAGGTTGCTCAACTTTAATTTTTTTTCTTTAATATGAGTGAAGAAGATCAGAAATTTGACGATGATAATATAAAAGCTGATAAGAAAGTAATAAAAGAGTGAAAAATTGATTTACATTTAATTGTATTAAAAAAAAATCACTTTTTGAAAAAATCAAATTTGTACGACGGTGCTTCCAAAGGGTTGAGTTTAAAGTTAAATTAATGATCCCTAAATTAATTTAAGTTAAAACTGACATAAACAAACACTGACTCATTAAAGTTAAGAATAAATATGCAGAACAATATATATATTTTTGTATAATTAACTCTTTAATTAACTCATTAAATTTGCGAACTATTAGTGAAAAAGTAATGTCTTATAAAAAAAGAAATGCCGATTGTTTTGTGCTGAGAATTCTGACCAAGAAGAAATATTGGCGCTCAGAAAGACAGAAAAGTGTTTATTTTTCTTATTTTACATTGTCAGTAACTTGTAATGATTTACACTGAGAGAAAAATTATATTAAAATCAACAAATATTCCTTTGATAGGTACCATTAATATATTGACTTAAATCTACATTCTCTTTATTCAAATCAAATATTGTTTACTTGATTTAAATAAGCAATATTTGGTTTAAATAAAGAGAATGTAGATTTAAATAAGTATGTTAATGGAACCCAAAGAAATATTTGTTGATTTTAATATAATTTTTTCTCAGTGTAAATACCCCAACAGATTGTTTCGCCTTATATAAAGAAAGTTAATAAATTAAAGTCAGTGTTTTGAAATAACTAAGGGTAAGTTAAAAGTTATCAATTTTTGAACATTTTAATTCTTAATTGATTAACTGGTTGTTACCCAACACTGTCACTTATCATACGTAATATCACATCTGACGTTGTACATAGACATAACATAGACACAATAAAAATATGGTGATATTAATAATGATAATATAACAATGATAGCAGCATAAAATAATGGCACAATTCTCTTTGAATGTACGCAAGTGTAATTTGCTGTGGCGTGCAGTACGAAAACGGAGTCAAGCCCAAACTCACAATGTCGGGTCATCTCTCACCTTTCTGCCGCGTACAACTCTCTGTCTCTCTCCCTGCGTTCGGCTCAAAAAATAGAATCCTGCAAATAAAAGAATCGCTGCGCGAAACTGCAATTAAATCGTTCGTCCGACTACAGCGTTGCGACGCAATGCACGTTACCGCGCATTCTATTACCGCGACGGTGTGAAGCGCCTTTTTTTCCCCTCCCGGCGCAGTTTTCACGTCGGGCCAGCCGTCACTTCTGCGCCCGTAGGAGCAAAATGGGTATCGACAGCGAGCGCGATGGCATCTATTGTCACAGAGAGTTACGTATCTTTTGTGATTTGACGGGCATTTCCATCGCGGCAGCGCTAGTAAAACGGTTTTTCCAGTCGCGCCCTTCGGCAGCCTGCGCGACCGTTTGTAACGCGACATGTTCATGATGGACCTCGAGTTTCGTTAATTTCGTTAATAACCAACCCCCGGAATGTTAACGACACGCTTGACACGTGTGACGTGGACGTTATTTCGGAGCTCCTTACGGGAGAGACGTCCGTGAAGGGGGAAAAAAACCGGAGATTCGACAACCCCGATTTTTGTATCGCTTTTCTATTTCGAAGAAATAGAAATGTGCCTTCGTCCGTGATAACGTCCCAATCGATCACTCGCACGTCAGTCGTCGATTGATCGAACAAAAGGTTCGTTAAATATTCCCAGCTAGGATGCTATTAGCTAAGCGGAGCCCCAACGATGTCCAGCGAGTCAAGATTGATTCTGGCCGCGAAGCGAAATTTCGATCGCAAGGGAGCAGGAAGGGGAACGCGGCGTGTCAAATATTTTTCTCCGGAAAATAGGAAGTTTCTGCTCGTCCGTGTTTCGCACAGGCTCGGTGACCAATCTCGGGATAACGCTTGCCGCGCTCCACATTCCCGCAAAATAGTGAAGCGCGCCCCGCGGAGAATAATTTCACGTTCGTCAACAGGGTGAAAAGAGCCAATATGCCGAGAGTGGAGTGTTCGAGTGCCTGCCGTGCGCCGAAGGGTGCGAGTCCTGCGAGGACGGATCGCCTTGCGTGGTGTCCCTGAACTGGCTGATGAGAACCGCGATACTGATCCTGGAGTGCTGCATCATCGCCTGCTTGCCAGCCGTCGTTCTTTTCACGTGGAAATACGGCCACGTAAAGGTAGGAGCCACCATTCCCCGCTAGGGGTAGGTCTTCCTAAACCACGCAGCCCGTGGCTTTCTATCAATCCCGCGGGAAAATATGTATGGCTTCGCGCCGGTCCTTGGAAAAATAGCACGGTCGGTCTACATATCATTTTCATGAATATAACGCGCCATGTAAACGCCGCTCTCGCTCCTCTTGCTTACATCGTGTATATCACGCTGAACGATTTCAGACAGAGATCCGCGAATTGATGTTGGCGCGCGAGAAATTTTCTTTCTTGTTATTTGTCGCTTCTTTTTATCTTCTTTTAATGTGAGCAATACGGAGAAAAATAATTTGCTGGCCCAGTAAATTTTCTGCTGGTCTAGCAAAATCTCTCCGTTATTATATGGACAGCAAAAAGACTTGATAAGTGTACTAATCACTATTTGCTGGATATAATTTGCTGAATCTACAAATTATTTTGCTATAAGAACCACAATGGATTTATATAAGCAGTTGCAATTTTGCTCCGATAGCAAATAAATTTGCTAAGGATACATTATTTTGCATCAGTAACAAATTAACGTGATTCTTAGGACAAATATACTCAACAAATTTTTTCTATCCTGGTAACGAAACTACTTCTGCTCTGATAACGAATAATTTGTAAAATTAGTTATGCCAATTAAATTTTTTTTATGTCACTATGAATATACAGTAGCAGTAACGATTTTGTTAAAAGAGCAAAATTATTTTTCTCTGTGAAGGTTCTCTCTTTGCGATAGGATGGTTTGATCGATTCACAGCAAGTCTGTAATTTGTTTGTTGGGCAAAATTAAATGTAACTAAGCAGATTTGTTAGTGCAGCAAGAAAATTATGTGTGGAAGCTATTACCAATTTGTCCATGGTGTAAACTAATTTTTTTGTTGATATTATCTTAATTAAAGTAAAAGTACCTTAACTATAATTTGCAAACACGTATCTAATCCTGAATATTCGTATTGTTTTGGTCTTTAGATATGAGTCTTTAAGCTTCTAATATAGAATATGTATACATATATTATATGTATACGTTTATATATATGTGTATTTAATACTGAAAGTTTAAAGATTTTTATTTAAAAATCAGAACAAAACACGGATGTTCGGAATCAGATATGTGTCCAAGAATTAGTATTTTTACCACAATAAGTTTACCACAATAAGTTATTTCGTATTTCGAGTTAATTGAAGTTTGCGAAGCAAATTAATTTTACTAAACAAAGCATGCACTTATTTAATAGATAACAAAGAAATATTTTTGTTCGTTTTATACAAAAGTATACTCCTATTAAATCTAGATGCAAATATCCGCAATGAGAAATATGTTATGTGTATTACGCAATTTAAGTTTTTTTTTTATATTAATATGTACTTGTGTGATAGAATATATTCGTCTAAATTATATGTATCTCTTTATGTGTGTGTATTTTCACATTTATAATATTTTGTTACACTATCTGAATCGTTAAAGAGAGTAAATATTCCAGACATTTCAATAAGCGTTGTTACTAACTACTATTGCCGAAACAATTGATTATTTAACAATGAAATCCATTAATGTATCAAATTTCCTTTATAACAGCAAAAAGTTTCGTTGCATGTAACAAGTTGTGTTTTAGTGTTTGATAGTGATAGAGAATCATCTTCGTTGTGCTAACAAATCCGCCGTGATATCAAACATCATTAGATGCAACCACAAATCTTATGCAAGCTGCGACTCAGAATTGATAATGAAATTTTAGATTTAACAGCGTCGTGAGTTCACCTTCGGATACTGTACTTCGGAATGTTTCATTGAGAACATCTGAAGATGAACTTAAGACAATCTTAAATGTGAGATCGGCATATGAATGGGTGAGCTTCCCAGTTGTGGCAGCGAATCTTTTCTTGTCCGCGTCGCAATGTGAATTTAATCTGAGATCTGAGAAAAAGAAATAGCAATAAAATCTACTTCAATTCCTTAAAGACGTCAATATTGATATTTTAACAATTCTGTTCGCTTGTATAAAATATTTTAAAAATAATTCTCGCGTTTTGAAAGCTCGCGAGGTTTCGCGGAAAAAAAATATTGACTGTCACAACTGAAAACTTCGCTAGCCTAGCAATCTGTAGTCGTAATACATATATGGACAGCCAGTTTTCTATGTTAAAATAACCAAATCGCAGAGATACATAAGATTTGTGGTTGTATCTAATAAAGTGTGATACAGCACGGCAGATTTGTTAGAATAACAAAGATAATGATGACCACTAATGAAAAATTTGGTTATATGCAACTAATCATTCTAAAGAAAATTTGGTACATTAAAGGATTTCAATATAGCTAAATCAGCAGTTGTTCCAGCAACAGAAATTAGCTGAGGCAAAAATGCTCATTGAAAAATGTGTCTTAAAATATTTACTCTTTGCAAATCCTCTCCCTCTCGTTTAAATAATATAACAAAATATTATAAGCGTAAATACACATATAAAATTTATATCAATATGTTACATCACAAATATATACAATTATTAACATAAAGTGTAAATTGCGTAACGCATATTAACATATTTCACATTGCGTTGATTTGCAATCATTGTCAGTTAATGTATTTTTTCATAAAGTAAACTCTTCATAAATATTTATTTATTATTTATTGAATGATTGTATGATTTATTTAGTAAAATTAATAAATTTGCTTCGCAAATTTCAGTTAGCTAAAAGATACGGAAAGATTTGTTGCAATAACTAAAATAATATCAATAAAAATGAATTCATTTTGTGTGAGTTGACAATTGCTTCTAAACTTACTATCTTTGCTGCGCTAGCAAATCTATTTAATTTGTAACTTAATTTGTAATTTAATTTTGCTCAGCAAACTATAGATTTGCAGAATCGATTAAACGATTCTTTTTCCTTAAGTAAAGGCGACATGATAGGAGTCGCTATGAAGACGAATGTGAAGTTGCACTTTCTGCTTCCACTTTCCGGAGTATAGTATATTTATATCGACTACTTCGCAGACTGCACGAACTCATAAATTTCTAAAATTCCCGATGGTTAGTAGAATATAGTCTAAAAGCATATAGATTTCTCGTTTGCACGGAAACAACATAAACTCGTGGTAATGTCCATTACGCCATCGGCGATACTATCGCAACATAATGAAGTTGAAACGAGATTTTAACGATATTACGTGAAGATTAGTCAATCTGCAATATTAAAAAAGTGAATCATGTACATTATAGAACCGTCCAAGTGTATTATTAATATTACATTATTATTATTAATTTTCCTTCGCGAATGAACTTCTGCGTTTTACATACGGGGAAAAATAATTTGCTGGCCCAGAAAATTTTCTACTGGTCTAGCAATATCTTTTCGTTATTATATGGACCGCAAAAGGATTTGCTAAGAGTACTAATCACTATTTGCTGGATATAATTTGCTGAATCTACAAATTATTTTGCTAAATTAAGCAAAATTAAGAAAATTATTTTGCTAAATTATTTTTTTAAATTAAGAACCACAATGGATTTATATAAGCAGTTACAGTTTTGCTCCGATAGCAAATAAATTTGCTAAGGATACATCATTTTGCATCAATAGCAAATTAACGAGATTCTTAGGACAAATACACTCAACAAATTTTTTTTATCCTGGCATCGAAATTACCAAATTACTTCTGCTCTGATAACGAATAATTTGTAAAATTATTTATGTAAACTAAACTTTTTTGCTGTCACTGCAGTAGCAACGACGATTTTGCTAAAAGAGCAAAGTTATTTTTCTCCGTATACAAGTTCATGAAAATCGGCGGCTTGTGTGGGTTTCCTTGTTAGATTTCTGTGCTGCGTCGACTCATTTGCATGGGCGGGATAGTCGGACGCCGTGACAAAAGCTCGGAAGTAATTCTGTGCCGGCGAATGTCGCGTTACAGCTAATCTTAATAGTCGATCGGATAAATCGAGGTTAATGCGTTAATCTTGTTCAGCTTAGATTGCAGCCCCCGATATCGCGCGATTGTTCGAGAGGCTCTTATCCCGGGTGTAAAGCTCCCGGAGATGGTGTACGATGGAGGGTCTCTTTAAACTACTATCTGATGAACGAGTGTCTCTCGCGACCCAATAATTCTGTCACGATAACCATGTATTTCGCGGTACATATCGTGCTCGCTCCCCGGCGTTGGCAATTATTCAAACGACGCGCGCTGTCGCTGTTTATTTAAATAATTGCTCACGCATAACTGTATCTTCCCTTATGAATAGATTACCCGGTATATTGGTCATAGTAAATTACATATCAATATACAGGGTGTCGGGTCATTCGAGGCGCAGAGACTGCAGTGGTATGCAGGTGGAGCTCGTCGAGCTGAACGAGAAAGACCTCTACCATTTTGCAAACGATCACGTAACATTTTGAGTTATCAATTGCGAAAGAGTTGTGAATCATTGCGCTTGACATGGTAAAAAGCGTGAGGGTAAGTACGCTGGATCGTTGTGAGTTTTGACATTAGATCAAACTGAACGGAAAAGTTCTCTACCATTTTGCGAATAATCATACATATATTTTGAGTATATTGAGTAGTTCCTTAAAGAAGAGTTATTTAGCAAAGTTATTTAGCAAAGAAAAAGAGAATCGCGTGCATTAGTCCAATTTATTCATCAATTTTCTCTAATTCATAATTCAAATATATTAAATAAAAGATTTGATAATAATTATTAAACCTGGATAATAGTTACCAGGATGATAAATATAATAAAATAATTTGGTAAGTATTAATAAATAATAAAACTTAATATCTAGCCAAAATTTGGTATCTGTTAATAAGATTTAGCAATTATCAACTTCTGTGGTTTATCATGATATAATTTGTTAAATAAAACTATATTGTTTAGTAATATTTACCACATTATATGATAAATATACATGAAATGTGACGAAATACTTTGGTAAGACTCAAACTATTTAGTAATTATTACCAAATTACTTAATATTATTTACCAAGCCATATATTTAATTAATTTAATTAAATGAAGAATTTATTTCACTCTAATTGTTTCGCAATTATTACCAGACGTAAATATTGCCATATTTGATACTAATTATCAAATATTGCACTGGAACACTCAATCAAATGCATTTGTTAACATACATTTTTCAGTGAGTCTATGCGATTATTTGCAAAATGATAAAGGACTTCTTCGTTCAGCTTTATTTAATATACAAATTTATAATGAATATCGTATCTATCGTTACGTTTTATAGCACATTGTTTTAACACTAAAATATCAAGTGGTTATTTTTTACTGTTTTCAGTTTTTAAGTAAATTATGCTATTTCTCGTGCAAAAGACAAGAATTTGAAAGCATATTTTCTGACTTTTCATCTAATATTTTATTTTAATGTAGCATTCAGTCCAATCTTGTCTTTTACTAGAAAAATAGAATATTAACTTAAAAGTGAAGGCAGTATTAAAAAATGACTGCTCGGTGTTTCTAGTAACAATTAATAAAATTTTATCTGTAAAATGATGTAGGACCTTTTCGTTGACGAGTTATATCTGTGTATTGCGGTTGTATCTCGAATTGTCAGACACCATGTATATAATTTGTGAATAGCAAATTGTTCGTATAATTTATCGTGGCTATTCATCCGAGTGATTATCGATGCGTATAACAGACAAAGATTGATACGAACAATTCGAACGAATAACCATTCGGAATATACAATCTAGGACTCGATAAATCCATTTTGCAGTCAAGATAGTTCTGTCATGAGACAAGTTTTGAACTTGATGGAACTCTTGCGTTATGTACTCATTATAATTTTATCAAACTTATGCAATTAACTATCCGAGAGTTAAGGTATTTGCAATTTAAGATGATACTTTTTATACCTGTTCTTTGAGATTAGTATTCTCTATCTCTAATTTCTATTTTCGATATCTTCTAAATTACATATGAGATTTGGATGAAAAATTGTTATGCTATCGGAGACTAATACACATACATTATACACACGTATCAGAATCATTGACCATTTTATTCTGAAAATATAACGATGAAAATTTGATATCAAAGTTTATCCATATTAATGTTTACCTCGTCTGTTGTTAGATACGAAATTCGAAAACACTCGATAATCGCTCGAATGAATAACCACGACAAATGATTCGAACAATTTAGTACTTATACTACTTGCAGCAATACTCGAAACGTGTTTAACATACCTCTTTCCATTATTTTTGAAGCCCTATTTGATCAGCATAAATAAAGCAGCAGTAAGAGAGATAAAAAATAAGAATATTTTAGTATTTACAATATTCTGTGCATCGAGAGGAGAAATAAATAATATTTGTTTGCGGTGGATACTAATAACATATTTACTCATAGAATAAAACATCTTTCAAATAAGGAAATACAAATTTTCTTAAAAGCTTCGAGTTTTTCATGACAGCAATTGTTTATTCTGTTTAAGTAGAAGAATTTGGATTTAAATAAATATGTTATTGGTACTCGCCGCGAGTAAACAATTTTTATTCCTTAGATCTTCGCCCCTCAGCATACATACATATTTACAACTTCGTTTCAAATCATTTCTTACTCAGATAGTGAAATAAATATATAGAAATGTAATTTTGTACGTTAAATAGTGAATTTACGAGTGACTTTCTTGATGCTCCGTTGAAAATACGACACTTGGCGACTCAACTACCTCAAGAGAGATCAAGAGCTTAATTTGAATCGGCGTAGAGGGGAAGGGAAGGGAGATAATCGGGCTTTTGCATTCGTCACCGGTCGACCAAATAAAACTGTCGCTGCATCTGGATTAAAGGCATGATTGCGAGAAATCCCTTCGACCGCGAGGTGTTAATTAGTCTTTCTGAGCTCCCGACACCTTTATCCGCCAGGCTCTTCGGCTCGCGTACGCGTGAAATAGCAACCCCGCTTTGTTGACCGAAATGCCTCGTCTGGACGTATCAAAGAGTGCCACGGGATCCGGCATTAATTAACGCAATACGGCACGGCAAGGAATCCCGGAATTTTCGCGACGTTCCCGGAATTCTGCCGTGCGAAACGGCTGAATTGTGTGCATTCAACTACGCGAGAGAAAAATACGGACGACGAATATTCGGGAAATGATTTAACATCTCATAGATTCTCCCGACACTGTCGACTGACTCCCTCTCGAGCCTCGAGAGCGCACACATCCCAGCAGAAATTGAACCTCGTCAGTGTCCAGCCACGAGATAGTGAATTTGTGTCTGACACCGCTTCTATGCAAGCAATGCGACGCTCGCTTCTTCCAGTAGTTAGATAAATAAAGTAGCTGATGATTAAGCAGGCGAAATTACAGTTGTGAAATGAAAAATCGTAAGTAGTTGCTAACCAATAATGTTATGTTCAATTCTGCTCCTTTGGAATTTTCATGAATTAACGTATCTTCGATTTTTATTTGCTACTTAATTTCGGAGTGATAGTGCCGATTTAATAGCTGGATTATATATTTTAGAGCAGACAGCGCCATTTGCTCTGCCATATTTGATATGCAATGGCTAGACAACAGCTACATCACAAAGCTGATTCTATATTTCAGCGAATAATCAGCCAGTAACGAGCTAAAGAATGTTATCTAGTCTGTCTAGTGTCTCTAGAGTCTATTCAATCAATAAGGCCTTAAAATGGCGTATTACTAAAATACCACAAATAAGCCTCACGACGAAGTTTCTTCGGTACAAATTGTGTTTTTGTATTATAAACAATTTAAAAAGGGTAAATAATAAATGGCAAGATACTATATTATTGTAAAGATGAAATATATAACTAATGTAATTCATAAAGAGAGAGTGAATGTATGTACGTCACCGTACTATGTTTTGTTTGCCATTTTCGGGTCATCTCAATCTGACCCAATGAATAGAGATCTATGAATTGGTCAGACTCTGTATTCTAGAATTTTACTGTGCTTATATCTTTAGCATAATTTTATATTGCAATTCAATGTAAATATGATAAATATTAAAAATCAGTGTAATAAAATGCTATTATAGCAAATGCTTCAGAAGGTGCATTAAGTATAGAATCATATAGTTAATGTGCATTAATAACAAACATTAATTTATCTTTTATGTATTGAAGAACTGAATAGAATATATGCTGTATTCTAGAAATACTAGCCTGTACTAGCTAGATACTAGCTTTTGACTCAATACGGTTAGTTACGTTTTTACTCGAGCAATTCTCGATGATAGAAAGAAATTCTCGATGTGCGTGCAAAGAAAGAGAAAGAAAGACAGAGAGAGAGAGAGTACAAAAAGAAATATTTATATTTCTTCTTAACAGACGCTTTATTTTTCGTGTTTTTTTAACTTACTGAATATACGAGCAAGCGCTGTGGTGCACGAGCATTTGTAACTTGGGATTTTGCTGCGTCTTCAAATCGTGTTACTGGGTTGAGAGTGGAAAAACGCACATGTTCCCTCGCGTATCCCGTGCTGCAAAACCCGTCGCTTTCGGGCGGGCCTTGCGACGTCGCAAGCGCGAAAAAGCAGCGCAAATGATTCTCACGAGGGCGCGCTTTAATTGAAAGCGACAGGCGGAAAGAGCCGCGTGGAGGAGGTGCATTCTCGGCAATAATTCCGTGGAATTTGCGACGAGTGGCCCCGTTGAATCTCGCACGGGGGAAACGGCCAGATTTCCGCGGCTATACTGTCATCGTAATCCCGAAATTGGTGGCGGTGTGAATCGTCGCGACCCCGCGGAACGGGACGACCGGCATCCCTGCCTCTTGATTTTCCCCGAAAAGAGAATTAGGGAGATCCCGGCGTGACGTGTTCTGAGAATCTCGTGCATTAAAATCGCGCGGCCCCTGCTCCGAGCTCGCGTGAAAAGCGAACCGATGCGACACGAGGAGAAGAAGCATTGGGTTGATCAAAAAGTTGGATCGCTCCCGCTTCCGCTCTACGTGTGCGCCGTTCTTATGTCAAATGATAAAACGAAGCGAACTGGAGCGAATTTTTGAGCAATTCAATAAGATAAATGTACCGAATTACGCCACTCTAAGCAAAGACTAATTTTTAAGAGATTATTAAAAAAAATAAAATAGTACTAGGTAAGACTATAAATTTTATCTAATGTTAATATCGTAAATTAGCAAAAAAACATATAAAAATTGAACATAAACAAAATTATTTATATGTACACAAGAATTAAGTGTGAACTGCAAGTGTCCTGAATTACGCCCACTGAAATTGTTGGATGTCCCGATTTACGCCACCAATATGTCCCAAATGACGCCTTACCTGATCTGTTTTCAATATAGATAGTTATAGTAAAGGAAATGAAATTTTTACACCTGTTATCTATTCAAATATACATTTATTAATTCAAAATAATAAGCATCTTAACTCCTACTAATTTGTTTTAAAATGTTATTGCATATCTATGGTGGTTTTGTGTACATGATGCTTTTTACGTGCACATAAATCCGCCACCTTTATTATATTATACAAAAACTATATAATTGTATAATTTTATTGTCTTTTAATTCAGTTTAATTCATATTAATCATACAAAACTAAAACATTCTATATTACAACCCAGAAATATCTCATTTTATCATTCTACAAGTTATATTATCGTAATAGACACTTAAGAAGTTCAGTCTTAGATAGTTAAAAGTAACGGATTCTCGATATGAGTTTTTGAAATTGCTTTTCACGGAAAATAACGTTATATTTTCATATACTTACTCTGATGGAGCAATTTGATATATTTTCACGATTGCTTCCTCGGAATTCTTTGACACTTTTTTCAGCTGTGTCTTACTACGCGTACAAAACAAGTTAAGGTGGCGTTATTTGGGTCAGTGGCGTCATTCGGTACTTTTACCTTGCGCGCGCGTATAGCGCGAGAAACGACGCGAAAGCGACGATAAGTAGCAATTAGGAAAGAAATCCGACGGCCGTGGCAAACAAGCAATGACATTGTTACCTCCACGGTAACGGAAATGATCGCGTGAGATTCTCACGACGCGCGAATTGTCAGAAAGTAACGCGCCAGCTCGCGGGACTATCGCGAAATAATTAAAGGGAGCGGGCTAATGATCAAATTGGGGATGACGGCGTAATTAGAGTTAACGATGTTTTAATTAGATTCAGATGACGAGACAAAGGAGGACAAGATAATCACTCTTCACTTCTTTCCCTTAATGGTTCCATTAATAAATCCGGCTTGGAGGACAAACAGGCGTGAGAGGGGCTTAACGCGAGCGAATTCGGCCACTCATACCGCGCGGGCATCCATATTCCAGTCACGATTTACAAGCTTAATATCGTGGCATAATCTGTCTTATGAAGTGGCAGACGTTATGTATCCAGATAGTGTATCCCAACACAGTCGTAATAATTGTTCGCAACGCGAATTATCTCGAGAATCAGAATAATAGAGCTCGCGGGTATCGTATAAGCGAAGGGGGCTCTCTCCCATAGAATCCGAACTCCGTCCAACTTGAGGCTTTTCTAATGAAGCAGACATTGTTTCCACACACGGGATTACCGCGCCAAGGAGCAGGAGGAGGAGAGATCGATCACTGGGAACCCTTGACGACTCGATCGTCGTGTGCGCGAAACTAAAACAATCCACGTTGATCGTGGCGCGCGCAACTCTGGATTAATCAGTCGGCGGGTCCAAGTGTCGTCGAAACGTTACTTCGCGAAATCAATACCGCGCGGATCGCTCATTAACGGTGTCCCGCGCTCGCGCGACGCATTACTTATGCTGTGTAAGTTGCCCGTAATAGATATCCCGGTATATATTCCGTTTGAGTTTAGACGCGAGAGTTTGTGCGATAACAGTGCTCAAGTTGATAAAGTAAGCTATACTAATTTCCAGCGTGCGATAGCACGCGTCATTTAATCTGGAGTACCTAGTTCCAGCCGAGGCAGAAACTTCGCTATTAGAGAATTCAGGCTCTTGACGGGCGCGATTCTTGACGGGGAACTATTCGCGACTAGTCACGTAGGTTGGATCCGTCTTGCCGCACTCCGGCCGCTTGAGAAAAATCGACGCCGTGGAATCCCCGACGTCACGTCTTCGTAAGCAACGATGTTGGAATAGCATTTTCGCTCGAGGGGCTGTTTTAGTTGCATCATAAGCCAATTTTTTCGAGACTCTTTTCATACTTAACAGCATACTAAACGAAGCACACACGATTGGCACGTGTGTGCCAATTAAAAAAAGATTGACTCTATGCTTACAAGAGAAAAAAGGTTTGGTTGAATTAACCAAATATCTGGTCGAATATGAACGATTCAGAAATTCCGATTGAAGTAAATCTGTTAACTAGCCAGATATGTTTGGCCAACCAAAAATCTTGTTAACTTAAACAGAATTTGGGTTACTTCAATCGGAATTTCTGAATCGTTCATATTCGATCAAATATTTGGTTAATTCAACCAAATCTTTTTTTCCGTGTAGAGATGTAAAATTACCGTCAGATTCAAAATGACGATTATTTACGATAAAATTACGGTAAAATAGTAATTTATTGGTAATTTTAGTAAAATATGTTGGTTTTGATAGTTTCATGCGTAAATATTTATGTTTTCCGCGCTGAGATAAGAATGAGAATGCATGAGATAAGACAACATTCTTCTTATATTCTCATTAAATATACATCTGGTAATCTCTGAAATGTCTCTCAGATAAAAGGAAGAAAACTATTTACAACCCGTCGAGAGAGACTAAATTAGTCAAAAATGGTTCGAATCTTGGTCAAACTGAGAAATCCGGCAATTTAAATTTAATTTAAATTTTAGCAAAATCAGCACGACACGAATTATATAAGCTGAGATACGAACTATTCTAAATTTCATTAGTCGAGATTCCAACAGAAATATTTTAAATCTATGCTAAATTAAAAATAGTTCGAATTTCGGCTAAACTGAGAGAGAGAAAGAGAGAGAGAAAGAGAGAGAATAAAAAGGAGAGAGGGAGAAGGAGGGAGAGAGAGGGAGAGAGGGGGGAGAGAGAGAAATCCGGCAATTTTAATTAAAATTTTAACAAAATCGGCATAGCTGAGACATGAACTATTATAAATTTCTTTAGTCGAGATTCCAACCGAAATATTTCAAATCTGTGCTAAATTAATAAAAAATGGTTCGAATCTCAGCCAAACCGAGAAATTATTTGTATAAATAATTTTTTTTTCAACTTTTTACATGTTTTGTTTAAACATTTTATTATTTATACAAATAATTTTACACATTTGCACAGATTTGAAATATTTCGATTTGAATCTCGGCTAAAGAAATTTAGAATGATTCGTGTCTCAGCTATGCCGATTTTGTTAAAATTATTTATATTTTATATATTTGTATTCAATTTTACTTCTTAAGCATTTTTGTTGTACTTGATGACAGGAGTGAGAACATTAAAAAGTTATAAACCGTGAAACTCAAAGTGGGCCAAAATGAAAAAATATGACCTAAATATTTTTTATACTTCTACATTTGTGCTAAATTAGAAAGAAATCGGAGTAACTTTTGAATAGGTTTACTTGTTAGGTGCTCTTTGGTTATGTATCTTCTTAAAGATAGGATAGTTAAATAATTTTAAAAATCTATAGTTAATATGTAAACTGCGAAAATAAGATAAAATATAAAAGAAGCCAACATCACGATTATTTTTCTAGTAGCGTGCATTAATGTGTGCTTATCGGTATGTATGATATGTTTACAAACATACGCCTAACATGAGTAGTTCAAGTGAAAAGTATTGATATGAACTGTGATGGCGACGTATGTGTGTGGGCGGAAATATTTGCACATTAACGTCAAACTGAAAAGTCCTCTATCATTTTGTAAGTGACTACGTAGATTTCTAGTTATTAATTAAAGAAGATTAGTGCATGATTGCGCGCGACAGTGGAATGAGCTTTTGACCTGAAAACTTGTTATTTATCAATTAGGCAGCATTGTGAGCAAGATGGAACATGAAAGAGGACAAGATGGAACACTATTTGATCAGTTTCATTCTTGCGCTAATGATGTCCTAAATGAAGTTAATTCAAATTACAACTACAGAGAACTATAATTGTGATGCTCGCAAATTTAGCGAAAATCGTTCAGAAATCTCATAATTCCATTCAATTAGTATTATTATTATTTATAGTTATCTTCTAAATATATATATTTTTTATTTATATCCTTATAAAGGCTCTTATTAGCCAATTTAGCATTAGCAACTTGAATCTTTATTAGAACTGTTTTTTCTATTATTATTTGTAATTTTAATTTATCGTAACATATTCGTTTATTTGAAGGAATTTCAAAAAATTTATAATTTTATTTAATTAGTGTTATTATTATTTATAGTTTATTAGTTAGTTATTATTATTTATAGTTATCTTCTAAATATATATATTTTTTTATTTATATCCTTATAAAGACTCTTATTGTCCAATTTGCAACTTGAATCTTTATTAGAGCCGTTTTCTCTAATATTATTTATAATTTTAACTTATCGCAATATATTCGTTTATTTGAAGGAATTTAAAAAATTTATAGTTTTATTTAATTAGTATTATTATTATTTATAGTTATCTTCTAAATATATATTTCTTTTATTTATATCTTTATAAAGGCTTTTATTGGCCAATTTACAACTTGAATCTTTATTAGAGCCGTTTTCTCTATTATTATTTGTAATTTTAACTTATCGCAATATATTCGTTTATTTGAAGGAATTTCCAAAAATTTTATTAATTTTATTTAATTAGTGTTATTATTATTTATAGTTATCTTCTAAATATATATATTTTTTTATTTATATCCTTATAAAGACTCTTATTGTCCAATTTACAACTTGAATCTTTATTAGAGCCGTTTTCTCTAATATTATTTATAATTTTAACTTATCGCAATATATTCGTTTATTTAAAGGAATTTAAAAAATTTTATTTAATTAGTGTTATTATTATTTATAGTTATCTTCTAAATATATATATTTTTTTATTTATATCCTTATAAAGACTCTTATTGTCCAATTTACAACTTGAATCTTTATTAGAGCCGTTTTCTCTAATATTATTTATAATTTTAACTTATCGCAATATATTCGTTTATTTAAAGGAATTTAAAAAATTTTATTTAATTAGTGTTATTATTATTTATAGTTATCTTCTAAATATATATATTTTTTTATTTATATCCTTATAAAGACTCTTATTGTCCAATTTACAACTTGAATCTTTATTAGAGCCGTTTTCTCTAATATTATTTATAATTTTAACTTATCGCAATATATTCGTTTATTTAAAGGAATTTAAAAAATTTTATTTAATTAGTGTTATTATTATTTATAGTTATCTTCTAAATATATATATTTTTTTATTTATATCCTTATAAAGACTCTTATTGTCCAATTTACAACTTAAATCTTTATTAGAACCGTTTTCTCTATTATTATTTGTAATTTTAACTTATCGCAATATATTCGTTTGGAATTTCGCGAGTCGCGAATCCTCCCTCGGAAGCCCATCGTCTCGCTGAATCGCCGAACCTCTCGTAGGAAAGTGCGCTTTAACACTCGCGGTACAAATTACTAAATAGCCTGTGTAATTCCTGAAGGGGTTAAGAGGGTAGTTCCAACTTTTTTATTTCCTTGTACTGTGCAAGATACGAGCGCAGGATAGGGGAGGGGGTGAGGAGGATGACGATGGGGAGGAGAACCGGGAGGGAGGGGGGGAGGGATAGATCGCGCTGTGGAAAACGGGGTGGAACGGAAGCAACAAATAAGTCCGTCCAGAGCGCGAATGAAACAGTCGAGACACGCGAACGGGAAATTAGCTCTGCTGCGGGGGACGAACTTTAACTCACTTTATTCGCTATTATTCTCCCCTAGTATTCCGCTGCGGCGGATTTTGCGGCGTTTCCCGGCGATGTGCTCGCTACCTCTCCTTTTACTTCAGCACGTTTCTTGCATATCGTATGAAAGCGCGAATGGATGGAGGCAGGAGGGCGGCAGGTAAAATCGCGTTTACGGCCGTGCCGCGTTACTATCGGCTTTTCGATATTCAGTCGGCGATCATAATAATGCGGCCCGATATCGCGCTCAAGGCGTTTACCCATGAAAATTCCGCGGGCGCGCGCACATTACACATTATCGCGTTATTAAATTTATTGCGTTATACAAAGTGCCCCCCAACTTCCATGCAACATCATGCTTCTTTTTATCTGCGGTTACTTTATAATAAATCGATGTTGATTTTACCTCCGTGGGAGTACACGAGAAGACGGCGAATATAATTCTCCGGTGTTTTTTCACAAAGGCGACCGAGAAAATCTCTCCTTCTCTCTCTCTCTCATTCATACTTTCTCCTTCTCTCTCTTTTTTCTTGTTATCTCCTCCCTCATCCTCACTCTACTTCGCTCTTCTTTTCTCTCCCTCTCTTCCTTCCGTCTCGCTCTCTCTCTCCCCTTCTCCCCCTCTCTCTCCCACTCTCTTATTTTCTCTCTCTTTCTCCCTACAAGTCAGACGATACGGTTTGAGATGTTTTCTTCTTATTTACCCCGAAGCGAACTTTATCTTCGTAGAATTATAATTTGTAATTTGTGCTTGACTCGCGCGGTGCTTCTTTCGTTAGTCATCAGTATGCTATTGCGCTAAAGGCTTTTTAAAAAAAAGTGCCGTCTACTTTAAGATGCCGGTGAGCTGACTTACTTTTTCGCCGCTAGCTTCAGCGCGATAGTTGGGTTAAAATATTCCAACTTTACGAGAGCTGCCAGTGCCGTGTTATCTGTTAGTTTTATTTTCTTTTCCACGCGAAGAGTTACGCCGTTTGTAAATTGGCAGTGAGTGTAGCCATTTTCAAGCATCACGGATTTTAGATAGTCTTAGGGATCATGTTTGTTTTCTCAATCGGTTCGCGGTAACGTTTGCCGTGCAAACACGGGATGTGCTATTCAAGGGACAATTCAATTTTGTTCGAAATACACAAGCAACGTCAATGTTGTTCGTAAAAATGGGGCGCTGCACCGTTGCGGCGCTTTAATCGTGATGTTCGCAAATAAATTTAGCGTTCGGTGAAATTAAGTGGTATAAACAACGAGCGAGCGTGCCTGATATTCGCCCTGTTTAGCTGAGCATAACAAACATATGCATGTATATGTGTATACATTTTGAACACAAATTCAGAGAGGACAATGCCGCGGAAGCGACAGCAACATAAATAAAGCATCCGTAGCAGGATACCGCACTAAATAACATAGGTAACGCGGAATTCACATGGAGGAACACGGTTCCGCGTTCCGTTAATCTGTTTGAAAAGTAACTATGATCAGTTACGCTAGAACATCGCACTTCGACTGCAAATAATTGAAAGAGCGGAGTTTCAGCCAAAAGAAAGTTTATCTAATGAATCAATGCAACTCAGCGACAGCAAGAGAAAGCGTGAGAGAGTCGGTAGCTCTCTTCGTTAATTGCGATTCCTTGCAATTATTCCTTCTAACGGATTTAATCTTTCTAATATTCTGGTTTAATTCATTATCGCGCAGATCTCCATCTGTATTACTTGCCGTTGATTTCATGATAAAACCAGAGAACTGTGTATAATATCTAAGGAATAAAATATATTTATTCGGTAAACGCCAATAATTATCGCCATATTTATCGGCACTGACATAAAATATTCCTCAAAAAATATACACAATAGAAGACACGCACACAGTTCGTGTTTGTGCTGAAATCGATATGTATAGAAACTTTTGCGTTAAATTTTTAATATATTCGTGTATGTTAATTGGACATATTTATGCGTGTTATTTTCTGTGGGTTATTTCTATTTTTTTCATTTTTGTGTTAAAATAACACAACAGTGTCCAAGTATTATATTTTTATGCTAATTTTCGACGTATTATCTGTGCCATTTTTGTTTATATATTTCGTTTATGTTAAATTAACACAAAAATTAGAATAGATAAATTGTATCATGTAAAACATGTAAATTTAACACAAAATCTTTTTACAGTGCACATTTCCTTAAAACCTCAACTTTTCACGAAAACAACTGTTTTACATGAAAGAATTTAGATTTAAGTAAATACGTTATTAGAGTACTCTTCGAATAAATGTTTTTAATATTTCATATATTTTTCCTTTCTCTCTCACATACACACACATATACAGTATAAACTTAAAAATCAGAAAGCAAAAATTTCTCGCAGAGAAATTCTGATAGTCGAAGATCCAAATGGCAGAGATTAGAGATTTTCTGATTCGATACCTGAATTGGAAAATTCGAGAGTTTATATACACGGGGGAAATATTGTAGTAAAAATTACTATAAAATATATTTGTAATTTTGGACCATACGGAATTATGACCGAAATTACTGTATATTTACTTAAAAATATTATACACGTTTGACTTTTCACTACAAAATTATTGTAATTACTTGAATGTGTTTTTATTTTATATCGTATACCAGGTAGAAGCTTACTACTTTTTTACTAATTTGTATTGCAATATCAATTATATTTCAATACAATTATAATCTAATTTGCGTTACACTTTTAGCACAGTCAAGCCTTATTTATTTACAGCAACGGAAAGTATGAGCTCAACGCAGAAAATAACACAATATGTCCAATTAACATACGCGAGTATATTAAAAATTTAACGCAAAAGTTTCTACACATATCGATTTCAGCACAAACACAAACTGTGTATGTGTGTCTTCTGTTATGTATATTTTTTTATTTGAGGAATATTTTACGTTAGTGCCGATAAATATGACGATAATTATTTACGAGAAACACCGTGAAAGGAGGTACAATTTTAATGTAACCTTTACTACAGCATTCTCTCCGTACACGGAGGAGCGCTCGTGCGAATCCGAAAGACCAAGACCAAGGTTGAGACTGAGGCAAAGACTAAGAAGCAAGACAATCAAGCTAAGATCTCGAGAGCTCCGGCGAATTCCAGCCATTCAAGGCCCCAGTCCGATAACAAGTGTACAAGATAAATCGGTCAAGTGCAATCTTTGTTAACCCCCGCGCCAGATAAAAAGGGTCCGCCACGGTCTATTCCGGTCGTTGCTTTCGCCGACACTAATTTTATTTACGCGTTTCCGGTCCGCCGCGCGCCATCGGCGCGCTGGCAAACAAGCGGCGCGTGAATGAACGAGCGAAATGATTTGTTACAGGTGGTGCGGGCGGCCAGCCCGGTTTTGTTGCGCGTGATTGTCCTCGGCGCCTTCTTCATATATTGCACAGTAAGTACAAGCCACGTCGCGTCGGGACGACTCGAGTCGAGTCGAGTCGAGTCGCGTCGCGTCGCGTCGCGCCGCGCTTTCCCCGGGCGTTTCATATTCATGAGGACCGCAGCGTCTCGCCGTCTGAGTCCGATAACAAAGCTTTCTCACATGTGCACCGTGCAGAGACGCCGCAGCATTGAGCCTGGTTGTAACCGCATCTGTTGCGACCGCCTTAATGTATGCATGCGCCCCGTGCGCCAATTATGATAACGCATAACTCGCCGTATCGGCGGCCGCATCGGCTGCGCGGCCGTGTATTCACCGGTAACTAACGACTTTCATGATTCACTAATTAAAGCGGATGTGCCGGGTGTCCTCCACGGCCTGCCGCGCCCCGGATGTGACGCGCGGATTATTTTGCGCGGGACTCGCGCAGATTGTTTTTCGCGTGAGCTGTAATTATGACTCGCACAGCGATCCCCCCGCAATTTTCGATACGAGCAGCCTCGTAAGTTGAAAGCTAGCGTGTGTAGGTGTGTGTGTGTGTGTGTGTGTGTGTGTGTGTGGCGGTCATCGTGCCACGTGAAATTAACTCTTCGTTGGTGCACTTAGTTTTTGCTGCTTAGTTTGGCGCACTGGGTCTGTGAGACTCAGTGAATTTTCCGGCGTGTTCTTACTTAACTCTCATGCGGCACACATGTTGGGTACACCTTAATCTGGCGCACTCGAGGTCGTTCGCGCCGTCGCATATTCACCTTCCGCAAAAGTACACTCCTCATGAAAATTTATAAAAAGAATTATGTACAGAAATGATCGCAAAGATTCATTTGGCTATCTTATTTTGTTGCTAAAGAGAAACGCGATAAAAACGTCGGATTACGCAAAAATTTGCAATTTTTCTCTGCACGGAAAAAAAAATTTGGCTGAATTAATCAAATATCTGGTCGAATATGAATATGATTCAGAAATTCCGACTGAAGTAACCCGAATTCTGTTTAAGTTAATAAGATTTTTGGTAGACTAACCAAACATGTCTGGTTATTTAACCAAACATGTCTGGTGTGGGAATGAATTTAAAAAATTGACACTCCAGCTTTTAAGAAAAAAAAAATTATACATTTCAATTCCTTAAAAATCCTAAAAAATTAAATTTATAAAAAATTTAAATTCCTAAAAAATTGAATTAAAATTAAAATTTAATTTTAAGTTTTGCGGTATTAATTATTAAAATTATTAGAAAGATTAGCTATTTCTGAATTTATTCTTTCTATTTGTGATTTTACTGATACAAAAACGAGTTTGATCACAAATAAATACAACTAGAAGTAAATAAATTACTCATATAACGTTTTTCTTATATTTTACATTTAATGTAACTGAAATATAAAGAACATTTAAAAATATAAAGAAAAATCATATTTATTTTACATTATTATTTCACATTTTGTGACACTTTAATCTAGCACACATTGTGGTTAGAAATGACCTTACGGCAACTTCGCCTTCTTGTAACATGACAGGGCGTAATGTTGAAATTTCATATTCTCACCAACTATAATTGTTTTTAACACATGAACCGAAAGTTCTTCATTATATCAGCTTGCATATAATTCAAAATTATAAATTTCTAAATATCTGTAATATTAAATATTTATAAATGTACTCTTCTAGCGAACAGATATTATAGTTTTGAGTGCACAAAAGATGCATTTTTCAATAATTTGCCGCATTCATTATTTCTAAGATAAATAATTTATAACACAACAAAAGATAGTGTATTTATTCTACATAGAAGAAGGTAAAAAAATTGGATACTTTTGAAGAAGGAAATTTTCATGTGTGCAATAATTTAATATTCGACTACTACGGGACCTTAATTTGTCGCTTGGGTCCCTTTGAGCGAACGTCGTCACGAGTGCCAGACTAAAGTTAAATATCGTCGTGATTGAGACGTCAAGTGGATCTCTCTTTCTCTCTCTCTTGAGCTCGAGCTCGAGCTCGAGAATCCGGAGAGACAACCTGGATTTTGACGCCGGACACGAAGAAAACGGCGCGATTGTTGTTAGTCCGATGACGCGCCGTCTCTCCGAAACATACTGGAGTAATACCATAGATCACGTAGCAGCATAAAATAACTCCAGACATCGCATCCAGCTTGTACTCTCGGTTGTGACCCGCAGTGACAGCTGCCGCGACACGCATTCCGTGCACGTCCTTACGTGATATATCGGGGTGATAGCAGAATTTCTATCACATTTCACAACCTCCTCCTGCCTTATCGAGAGGCAGGACGATTTCGCGAGCGAAAAGCCATTTGTTGCGCGAATGTAAATTCCAAGAATTTCTCCCGTACACATGACTTGGCGCGTTTCCTTCGTTTTTGACGGCAACATTTCTGATCTCAAGTGGAATTTCGAGAGAAAAAGAAAGAGAGAGAGATAAAGGGAGATGCAATTGCTGTCTGTTTAATTGTAAAAGCGTTTGGACAAATTTTATATAACAATCGCCGCCAGAGACACACACACGTACTTACGCGTAGGTCGTAATTGATGTGAATTGTCGCGCTAGGTTGAATTAACGCGACAACGACGTAACTGAACGCTGTTTTGTCTGACAGAAACGGAATTTCTGATTGTTGGAAGCCGAATTTGGTTCGTAAGAAGCAGGAGTCCCGTTTCCTTCGGCCAGAGCGCGTTTGATTGTGTTCTTGTCGTATTACTTCAACCAATCTCTCCTCTCCGCGCACGACTTTATTAAATAACAGAAACAAGAAGTCACATCTGTATTTATTCCTGCGGTGCGCGATAAACTGAAGAGAAACGGAATGTTTTTACGTACTACCGTCAACCTACGTTAATTAATTCTCTCCTCAGAACTGTTTCTTCCGTAACGAAACGGTCAGAAAGATTTTCTTGGTATAATTCTCAACTCAACATTTTCTCTCGCGGAAAAATTTCAGGAACGCGACGAGATAATCTCACACGCCTCAGAAGACAACTAGGTATATCCTGTTGTTTTATTATAAACTTACCTTATCTTATGCAAACATAAACACATACACACACACACATTCACACGTATGCACGTGCCTTGATGTTAACTGTTTTAGCGCACGGGCTCCGCTATTTTACCGAACATCCGTTAAACAATATAAACTTTAAATTGCAGTGATTAAATAAACAGGAACTAGTTCAAACATTTAGTGTTTACGGGAAGTGTTTGCGTAGCGTGACACTCACTACGCCAAACACATACATTACATCGAGCATGCACAACAAAGCAGCATTCTGCTGGGAAAGCTCGGTAAATAAGTAACAAGTGATATACACGTGAAACTCCACAACCGAAATAAGCATATTTAGATCAGCGGGGTTTAAGCAAGAATTTGGCGGACAGTGCAGGTACACAGCTGGCCCGAATGCGTTTTCACTAGACTCTCTCGCGCATGTCCACTCACACTTCCTCTCGAGATCTCCGAATATTCGGATCCCCGAATTTCTCTTCCCCTTCCGTTTTGTTGATTCGTCTCACATGCACAGCGGAAAAGGGCTGGTTGAATTAGCATGACAATGGAACGGCTAAACGCGTTTTGGTTGCAGGAAGCAGAATATTCTTATGGATCATTTCGGTTCTTACCCAGCAAATATGGTGATGTCGAGCAACGTATTATTGACGTTGGAGACGTCATTAATGCGTCATCTGATCATCCCGCAACTTGAATAAGAACCAGAAATTCTTTTTCTTGACAATGGCGCAACTAAAGGCGTTTCGGCCGAATGAAACAGAATCTCAAGTTCTTACACTGAGAGAAGAATTTAATAAATATTATCAAAATTTGGTTACTATTGCTAAATGATAGACGTAAATATAGCGGGCCAAAGCTATGGCAATACTTATTAATTAATTTAGTTCTGTAAAATAGATTATTTATTTGACAGAAGTAAAATTTATTTCCAGAATATATTTGGTAAATAAAACTTATTGAATAGTTGAGCAAAATAAGCGATTTTGTAATAGTTACAAAATGTTTGGTAGGTTCAACCAACCATCTATAATAATAGATATTGAAACGATGTAATAGCTGCAAATGAATGAATTTTTCGTTGTGCTGCAACAAAACATACTTATACCGGTAACAAAATAGAACTCATACCTACTAAATCTTTTATTACATGGGATATAAGAATTTCATAACAATTATCAAATATCTGTTCATAACTATAATATATTTCATATTAAATATTTAATATTAAGTAACTATTACTAAATTATTTAATTGATGTTACTGTGGATGCAATTACATAATACTCCCGATCTATTAAATATTTGGTAATTATTATCATATTTAGTATTAGTTACTAAGGATTCAACGAATTTCTGTAACTAAATGCAGTTTGTTATAGTTACCAGTCTTTTCTCTCAGTGTATGAATCAAATATGGTTCTTCGCAGCAAACATATGATGACGTCATACATACTGATTACGCTGGAGAGATGATTAATATGTTATTTGTTGATAAGAACCAGATATTGGATAAGAACCAGATATTCATATTTGTTGACAATAAACCAACTAAACGCGTTTTGATTGGAAGAAGCAGAATTTCTTATGTATCAATTCGGTTCAGCAAACATGATGATATCGAACAACATATTAATGACATGTCGTTGACGTAAGAGACGTCATTAATACGTCATTTGACGTTATCCCGCAATCTGGATAAGATCCAGAAATTCTGTTTCTTGACAATGACAACAGCTAAACGCGTTTTGGTCGAGGCAAACAGAATTTCAAGTACTGAATTAAATATGGTTCTTACCCAGTAAACATGATGACGTCAAATGGTGCATTGATTACGTTAGAGAGATGATTAATACGTTATTTGTCTTGATATTGCTATATTTGAGTAACAATCTGGCATTCTGTTTGTTGAAAATAAAGGAACTAAACGCGTTTTAATTAAAGGTCCCAGAATTTCTGACTCTTATATGAATCAAATTTGGTTTTCATTCAGCAAATATATAAATATCAAATGACGTATTAATGATGTATTAGTGACGATAGAGACACGATCCTGCTGTTATGTAAGAACCAAAAAAATTCGATTTCTTCACGGAAAAAAGGTTAGTTGAATTAACCAAATATCTAGTCGAATATGAATGATCCAAAAATTACGATTGAAGTAACCCGAATTCTGTTTAAGTTAATAAAATTTTTGGTTGATTTAAACAGAATCCGGGTTACTTTAATCGAAATTTCTGGATCATTTATATTCGACCAGATATTTGGTTAATTCAACTAAACTTTTTTTCCGTGTTGACAATGACGCATGACTAATATTGGTATTGGTCGGAGAAAACGAAATTACTTCTTATGAATCAACAAAATTTTTTTTGTTTTTATTCAACACAATGACATCATATTGATTGCGTCGGAGACGTGACTAATACGTTACTTGTAATCCTTTTTATTTAGACAAGAACCAGAAATTCTGTTTCTTCAACTAAGAGCGTTTTGGTCGAAGGAAACAGAATTCCGGAAGCTGAAAAACCGAATTGGCTCATCTTATTGGCTCAGGGACCAGACCCAAGCAGAGAAAAGTCACGCTGACGTCGAAGTAACGACAAGACGGCTAAAGAACTCAATCAGGACTTGATCATTTTCTGTTCTATTTGGGGGATATTCTGTTTTCTTCAAACAAAACGCTTTGACTCTTGTCATCGTCACGCCGATTCAACCGGTCCTTTCCTCCGTATGTATTTAACTTAAATTTACATGTTGAAATTTTCATGCGACGAAGTATTTTCTTTTCCTCTTTCGTGCAAAGTTTCGCTTCGCTGGATACTGTCGCAAAGTGCAGCTGCGACGGCGAAGAAGTCGAAAGTGGCGAAATCGCCACTCCCGTGTTACGAGTTATGAGTTGTCGTATGTGTCGCCGACGCGATCCTATCCCATCGAAGTCCCTACGTGATTCTTGCCGGGCGCGAGAAGGTAGCATGCGTTATACATTCCGTGTCACCCAACTCGAAAGAGAGAGAGAGAGAGAGAGAGAGAGAGAGAGAGAGAGAGAGAGAGCTCTCGTGCGGTGGTAACGTGCCTACGTAATGTTCGTCCCTCACGAACTCCCGGATGGCTACGCTTAAACTCGAAGTGCCATTCTTAATGGCACGTCATTTGCTCGCTTATAGGTGCGCTTTCCGTTTCTCACTAAACTTCGGTATTATATCTCACCGCGCGCGCGAGAGCCGTCGCGTAAATCGCGCGATACAACTCGGAAAGTCGGGACGGAAACCGCCATCGAATTTTGCGGTGCGTGAGAGAGCCACTTCTCTTCGTTTCCGCCGCGTTTCTTCCTCCCGCCGCGGTGTTCCTCATTACAAAAGCTATTCCGCGTAACTTTACAATACATTTTATCGCGAGCAACAATTGCTCTCTCTCCGGCGTCTTCGTCTACTCCGTCGCCGCCGCTTTCTCGGCAAACATCTCGAAATTCATGCCGCGAGATATGCATCGCAAATAACTGCTCTCGAGTGACGAACGCCGGCTTATTCTACCTCCGCGCCGTGTCACGCGCACAATTTCCACATTAATATCTGAACCTTCGTTATTTAGATATTCGTGTATCCATAAATTTCGATCGTTATTCTCCGTGTGAATAGCGCGGGGAGGGGCCCCTCTCGCCGGGAAAATTAATAGGTCCTTTTTACCGCAATTTCCACGCGCTTTAAATTATCAGCGCGCGCGTCCTCTTTTTCCCGCGTGTACTTCGCGTGTTTTAAATAATTAAGCCTAATTAAGTAATTATATATTTGGATTCGCCGAACGGATCGCAATGGCATATACACACAGATACACGCACATATGTAACACGTATACACAAGGCAAATCCCCCTCCCCTCCGAACTCGTCGGAATGACGTCATTTAAATTTATCCGCTCAATACAGGGCGGATGAATAGAAGCGGATAACGCGTTTGGCTCGACGCTCGTACTCGTCGGAAATAACTCGCGCAACATCTACGCTTTGCAGGATATGCATTTGCTTGTTACAGACCATAGTTATGTATCCCAGACCAAACATCATCACATGCACTGTGCGCGTGTGGCTACGAGAAATTGGCTTTTCCCTCACATATGGAGCGCTGATGCTCAAAACGTGGCGGTAAGTGCACTCTGCTCTCCGCCGACATTGCTTCGGCCGCTTCGCGACAATTAATTCTGTTTATCTCGCCGGGCAAAAGCCGCGAGCTTATTCACCGATTATATTATTGCAAATCGTTACGCACGTTTGCGCATATCGACACACCTGCTTCATTTACTTGCATTGATTTCCTATCTGTGTCCTGAACGTTCTCACGATGAGTGCAACCGATTATTCTCAATATACGTTGTTAGTAATTATAAATTAGTGTCGTATCGTGTGTGCTTTTTCGTGAAAGCTTATTGTTTACGACATATCTGAACGCAATAACACTGACTTCACTTCAAGATGTCTCGAATGCATTTCAACGAAATTTAAAGGTACCTTTTTATTTTCTTTTCTTCATAGATTATTCTTTATAATATTCCTTGCTTCCCTGTAACGCTCCGCACGGAGAGAATTTTATAGCAAAAGTTGTCAACTCCGGAATGCATTTTGCAACTCCGGAACAACAGTAAGCTGGTGAGAAAGCTTAAAAAGACTTTCGAACTAACAAAATAAAGAGAAAACTTGCTACTGTCGCTGCGGATTATTCTTACCGCAAATCGTTGCCAGACTCTGAATTCAACAAATGGATGTGATCCTAGCATTCTTTAATCTATTATTTCTGTTAAATCAAAATGTTTGTTAGCCTACGGCTAGTTACATAAATGGCGTCCCTTGGACGTTAAAAAAATTTTACGACAAAAGAAATAAATCAACATTCTGCAGTAATTAACTATCCGTCCATTTTATACACCGTAAAATCCAAGTGTGTTATTTTGGATTCTGAATTTCCTTTTACATGTTTCTTACCATCTTAAGTCACGTCATTTAGCATGTTTGAACGTATTAAATTATAATTTACTCATTTTGAGTCTCATAAACGTTAAATGACATGATTCAAAATTACAAGAAACCCACACAAGCCGCCGATTTTTATGAACTTGTATACGGAGAAAAATAATTTTGCTCTTTTAGCAAAATTATCGTTGCTACTGCATATTCATAATGACATCAAAAATATTTAGTTGATGTAACTAATTTTACAAATTATTTGTTATCAGAGCAGAAGTAGTTTCGTTGTCAGGATAGAAAAAATTTGTTGAGTGTATTTGTTCTAAAAATCACGTTAATTTGCTATTGATGCAAAATAATGTATCCTTAGCAAATTTATTTGCTATCGGAGAAAAACTGCAACTGCTTATATAAATCCATCGTGGTTCTTATAGCAAAATAATTTGTAGATTCAGCAAAGTATATTCAGCAAATAGTGATTAGTACTCTTAGCAAATCTTTTTGCTGTCCATATAATAACGAAAAGATTTTGCTAGACCAGTAGAAAATTTGCTAGGCCAGCAAATTATTGTTCTCCGTGTGTAAAAAGACTTTAGTCAAATTATAAGTTTATGAGTTTAAAAATAACACACTTGTATTTGCAGTTTATATGCTGCTTATATTTCAGAAATTGAAATGAGCTGTTAAAAAATCTGTTAATTTTCAAGAGAAATTTACAGTATTCCTTAGCGAAATATACTATACCGGTAGTCCATTTCTGCACACACTATTAGAGAAATATAAAAAGATTGAAGAGAATTTATATGAAAAAGAAACTACAATATTCCCTCCGTGTAGAGCATCAATAAACGCACTCATCTATCTAATCTGTCTATCTAATCACATTGATTCTATTGTCGATAAAATAAGAGACTAATAATACCATTAATGCCTGGATGCCGATAATTGCAGGATAATAATGTCACACATATGCAGGCACGACTTTCTAATCGCAGGTTGCATCGTACGAGTTCTTGCATTCATTAAGTTTACGAAGTTAACGTATGCTCTTGCACAAGTCCACGTCCTTCACTGTTTCCTTGAAACCGTTTTACTTCATCGACAGATTGTTTAAGAGCTACAGATTCGCTAAATAATCAAGATATAACGTGCTCCAGACTAAAAGAAGGATCGAACGATACGTTTGCGATGTTCGCTCGCAGGATATCCGTGATCTTCCGAGTGAAATCGGCGAAAGCCGTGAAAATAACGGACGCGAGCTTGCTGAAGCGGCTGGGCATCATCGTCCTGACGTTCAGCGTGTTCCTGAGCATAAGGACTCTGGTCGCGCCGCCCGTCGTGATCGTCGCGCGGACCGCCGACGATCTCAAAGCGTACCTCTGCCGAACTGACTGGTGGGACCACAGTTTCACTACTCGTGAGTGTGCTGTGACAATCGTTACATGTGTATCTCCTCCATTAGAAAAAAAATAGGAAGAGAGAAGGAGAGAGAAACAGACAGAGTCGTTCGTAATTCCTTAGCCGCGCGTTTTATCTCCCAAAATCGCAAACTTTTCTGCACCAGGAGAAGAAGATATCTAAAAGTAATATTTACTCAGGTAGTATTATCAGTATATTTATTTAAATTCAGATTCTTTTTTTCAAGTAAAATAAATAATTGCTTTCATGAAGAGCTAAAGGTTTAAGGAAATGTAGGGAAGGTCGGAGCTCTACACAGGAAAAAAGGTTTGGTTGAATTAACCAAATTGGTCGAATCTGGTCGAACCAATCTGGTCGAATAACGATTCAGAAATTCCGATTGAAGTAACCCGAATTCTGTTTAAGTTAACAAGGTTTTTACAACAAGAAGAAAAATTTTTGGTGCACTTAAACAGAATTCGGGTTACTTCAATCGGAATTTCTGGATCGTTTATATTCGACTAGATATTTGGTTAGTTCAACCAAATATCCTTTCTTTCCGTGTATATTTTAGAATCTCGAAGTATATTTTGTTTTGTAATAAGCAAAATACGAGCATGCAGCAGCATGGCCATTTTGCTCAGGATTCAGTGGTTCAACAGTGCAGAGTAAAAAAGAGAAGGTCACGTATAAAACATGTATCCTGAATAATAGTTCTAGAGTTTCCATGAGAGGTTGCCACAGCCTTCCTGTCGGCCCTTAATTATGGGCCAACTTTACCTCGTCTGTTCATATGCTCTATTCTAATAATTCTATAAAAGAAAAATTGCATGTATAACCGGAAACAGTACATCATAGTACTTGCAAGAAATTTCATTCTGGCTAGGAAAATATCGCTTAATTTTATTCAGTTATGATGAGAAATATTAATAGAAAATTTTGAGAGACTCGATAGAAAATTTGTTTTGTCTAAATCAGTTTTTTTTATTTCTTAATTATAATTCCGATTTTAATGAAACTCAGGGAAAAGTATTTGTGTTCTAAAAGGATCATTACGCAATTTTGTGTCCCCACTATTCCTCTCAAAATAAATACTAAAAAAAGCACACGAGCAACACACCTCTGAGGCCACATAGCTCCGGTCTCTCCTATATTTTTTTATTTGAAAAACATTTTATACTAGTATAAGTGAATATTTGTCAGTATCTGCCGCGCAAATAAATTCTTTATTTTTTAGATATTTTTCTCTCTCTGCGTATGATTATATAGCGGCGATTCGTTATAACGCGAAATGCGAGTACGGCTGGGCCGCAGTGTGTAATGCAGGAAGCAGGTGGCACGGATTAACTTTGCCTTATAGAATGATCGATCTCACACGTGCAGGTGTAAGAACGCTATTGAAAGTTCAGCGGCTCTGAATCGACGAATTAAACTCACTGGCCCGCGAACGAACAACAAGAAGACATTACTCCGTGTCCTGACTCGATTTGAACTTTTCCCCGAGACTCCGCCGTAACGGATTTCCACCTCGAAGCTTATTTATTGAAATATTTAATATCGAGAGTTCTAGCAGTCCGGGAGTTAAGGAGCGAGAATGGATGGGCGATCAAAACGGATTTGAAGAGGAAAACTCGGCGCGAATTTGTGGGAGCTTCCTGCCATCCTCCTCTCCCTTCTTTCCTTCCTTCCCTCCTTCTCATCTTCCTTTCGTGGGAAGAGAAAAAGGAGAGACAAAAAAGGAAAAGAGATAAAAAGATATGGGCGACGCCTGTGCGCGAGGCGTGAAAGTGAGTATTCGTCTCACTATACCCCCATGCCTTGTCGCACCCATAAGTTCCCGCATTACACCGTGGCCGCTCGCATTAGTTCGCATTACCATCCTCCGTCGTCGCGAGTCTCGTGTATGTGTGTGTGTGTGGCTCCTTTTCACGGTAGCGCGTCTCGCAAAATAGGGGAGACCGGGCCTAGTCGACCCAAGAGTTACACGCATTAGCCATGTGCTTTGTTTGTGCACTTATTGTGAGGCGAACAGTGGAAATGAAGTCGCAAAATGTTCCTTTTAGAACGTAGATTTCTAGCTCCTGAGTTTCATTAAAGCCGGAATAATATTACAGTTGAAAAGTGCACGCAGAGATACATTCAAGTTGCTTGCTAAGTAACTGCTAACTAAGTAGCATTTAAGTAAGCAGCTGCTTGCTAAGTAGAGTATTTAAGTAAATGTAAGTTATAACTTATTAACTTATAACTTATACTTATTTTATACTTTTAAGTTTATACAGGGTACCCCAGATTCGTCTTCGCAACACATTCGCGGAAACGTAGAATAGATTAAAGTGTTCTAAAACTCTGTACTGATGTCTTCATTTATTTCTTTTAAAAAAATCGTAAAAATCTTCTACTTTTTCGGTTAAATCTAAGTCTGAACCTCCCCTTAAATCAAAACAAAAATTCTATTTGCTTATTACACAGAGTTGAATCAACATTTTCTTCGATAAAATTTTATAATATAAAACATAAAACTTCTATATCATTTTGCGATATTCGCAATAAATCTCGAGGTATTAATTAAACAAGATTAGTAGATGATCGCGCGCGATATGGTAGATGAGGCGTAATGGCGATATGTGCTGTCATGTGCTTGTATTAGATGAAAAATTGAAAGTCCTTTTTATCGTTTTGTAAATAACCACGTAGATTTTTAGTTATTAATGAAGGAAAATTGTTGTGCGCTAATGCACAAATTTTTTTTAATTAATATCTCAAAATCTATGTGGTCATTTGCAAAACGGTAGAAGACTTTTTTGTTCAGTTTGACTAAAGCCAAATCTACAATGTGCTCTTTGCGTTCTGTTTTTTGTCTTTTGTCTTCTGTCTTTTTCTGGCTTAAAGCTTAAAGTGTGAGAAAGAAATAAAGAAAAAGAAAGAAGCAAATAACACATTGTAGGTCAAGCTTAAATGTATAAGTATATAACGACAGACGGCATCACTATAACTTATCTACCATATTGCGCGTCATTATTCATCAATCTTCTTTAATTAATATCTTGAGATGATTATTGCGAATATCGCAAAACGGTATGGGACGCAAAACGGTATTTTATGTTCATTTTTATGATTAATCGGTTCTGTTTAAACGTTCCCACGAACGTTACGAACACGAATCTGGGATATCCGCAAATTTGTCACATAAACATCAAATTTATTCAAAATACATTCTCAATTTTAATAGATTTAGCATTTTGCAATCAAGAATATTAAATTAAAACCTAAATTTGGTTTTATCAAAACTCTATACTGATGTCTTCATTTATTTCTTTGACAAAATTCGTAAAAACCTTCTACTTTTTCGACTAAATCTAAGTTTGAACCTCCCCTTAAATCAAAGCAAAAATTTTATTTGCTTACTACACAGAGTTGAATCAACATTTTCTTCGATACAATTTTATAATATTTTCGTAAAGAGAGATAAATTGTTCTTTTGAGAACACGTGATAATGAGTTTTTCTCACACTTGTGACAAGTATATTTTAATGCTATTATTAAGAAAATATTCTCCGTTGAAGATAATCGTTATCTAAAAGAATGAAAGTAAACTGAGTAATTGCTTTTCTTGGTAGTAGAAGGATATTCCTCTGTGTGTAGAGAAAACTTATTCAGAAACTGTCGAGTACATTCTCGAGTATCTCGACATTTCGTGTTAATATTCTCCATTCTGAAAGCAAATAAATTTATGTGACACGTTAATAGTTAAAATGAAGTCTCTTGCAAGTATATAATATATCACCTCCAGTAATAAAAGTAATTTTTATTTATAAAATGGCCGATATAAGATATATAGAGACAGATGACATAAATTTGGCTTTATACTAATGTAAGTAAAAAACAAATTATTATATTCTGACTATCGGAAATATATCTTTATATTTTTTTCCGAAATAAAACAGTAATATCCAGTCTTACTCTTATTACAAAATAATTAAATAAATATAAAATATTTTTCGAGATGTAAGGTCGTACGTATTTTATATGATTGTCTTACCCCTAGTTGCTATTCTGCTTAAAAGATTTAACTGGGATTACTTAAGAAAATTCTGTGTAACAGAATCGTGAGATATTAACCTTCTATTTTTGAAAACGCATTATAAATAAAATAAAATTTTCTCATAAATTAAAAAATATTACACAGTTAAAACCACAGATATGTTTAAAGCTTTCCAACAAAATCAATTATATCAAATATATCAATTAAATCAATTATATATGTATTGAGAACAACAAACGTGCATTATTAATTAATTTATTAATTAATTTACGTATTTTTATTTTCATTTTCATTATTATTTCAATTTACGATGAGATTACTTGGTCACTGATTGGAACATTCGTGCGCGCTTTAGATGTCCGGAAAAGTTGCAACTTCAAAATCCTGAAAAGTGCAGCATCTTGTCCCGTTCTCTCCTGACTCGACCCGTCACCGTCGTGCGATCGCATCTTCTCCCGGCGGCGGGAAATAGTGATAAATCAGATCGAATTACGTTAAATCGGACAGTTTAGTCTAACGGTCTAACGTGTATCTTGTACGCATGTGTTCGGTGGACACGGGCATTACGAAGGATCAAAGCGCGTTAATGGCGCAATATATTAGAACCTTAACTTAGTTTCCGCCCAAAAAATACTGAGAAAAAGCATTTATTGTAAAAAATTTATTGAAATTATTTCAATGAAAGTATTTTCCATCACTTTCTACAACTTTTTGCCATCTTTCTGGCAACTGGGCGATACCATCTCGATAAAACGATGTTTGTTTCGAAGCAATCCATTCGTCCACCCATTCTCGCACTTCTTCAACATTTCGGAAGCGTGTACCACTCAAGCCGTGCTGCATCGATC
>NW_022639490.1:606412-630425 GCF_010583005.1 Odontomachus brunneus | reverse complement strand
ATATATATATATATATATATATATATATATATATATATATAATATAAGATATGGAAGGAGAAGGAGGCTATGCATACACGAGCCGTATTGATTTAGCAGTACTGCGAATGGCCGAATGCGCGATTTTAAATCAAGATGGATAGTGTATCGACTCGAGAAGGGTGACCTCGCATCGTCGCGATTAATTCTCTCTTTCTCTCTTTCTTTCTCTCTTTCCCTTTTTCTCTTTTTCTCTCTGCCTCCTCATCGGCGAACAGCGGCAGACGTTACTTCTCTTATTAACAATCTCTCCGACGAGTTCCCGGTTAGCATTTCCATTTATATATAGTTTGAGATAGGTAAAAGTCGCTCTCTCCCTTTCTTTCTTCTTCTTCTCTCTCTCTCTCGTTACTTTATGCATGAAATTATATCGAGCGTTCAAACTTAACCCTTTCAGAACAGGAGACATCTTTTGAGGCTCTACGGCCTTCATGCATGTATTTCAGAAACTATCGATCCGATATTCACAAACATCGGTATGTAGAGGTTTTTTGGGGTGTTCTTTCCAAATTTGAAGTAACAAAATGTAAAATTCAAAATGGCGGATCAAATGTGGCGATTTTCAAGATGCCAAATTATGTAAATATGACTCAATTTCCGTGGAACTTCATACTCATAGTTCTCAAAAAAGTATCTTTAAAAAGTTTCATAGTTCATGGAAATTGAGTGATATTTATATTATTTATAATTTTTTCCGTCATATTATGTCCGTCATTTTGAATCACAGAATTTTAAAAATCTAAGTTCAGATTCAGATTCAATGACTCCAAAAACCCATGAATACGTACTTCTCTATAATTATCTCCCCGAGAAATCCCCCTCCTGAAAGAGTTAAAGGAACTGGAGGGTCAGATTTCCTGAAAATCGTGTTTGTTCTTTCACAATTTTTTATGACAAACTGAATGAATATGCGAAAGTGTTATTTTCAGACAACCCTCCAGTCCCCTTAAGTTCCTGCAAACGCGAATTTTCCACGTCTGTGAAGTTGGCTCCACTTTTTAAAAATTTGAAAAAAATAAGTAGAGTTCTGGTTGCCCCCCGAAGAGTTCTAGAGTTCCCCATCGATAAAAAAAAAAGAGTTCCGTCGATTAAAGCAGTTAAAACACGAAATGAAACTACGGGGGGACCAACTTCACGATGGTGTAACTTTAAAGTCCTATAACTTTTTTATTTTCAATCTTAGCACAAAATTTCTTAAAGATAATCGATAAAACTTTTCGGTGGGCTATCGGAACTCTCAACAGAACTCGAAGATTTCGAAAAAAATGTTCACCCCTAAGGGACTTAGAAAAATTTCATCCGAAAAACTTGAAACTTTGGACCACTGTAATTTCTTCGTTTTTGATCGCAGCTAAGATTCATTAGCATAATCGATAGAACTCTTCGGGGGGCTATCAGAACTCTCCACAGAACTCCAAAATTTCGAAAAAAATTTTACCTCTAAGAGATTTAAAAACTTTGGGCCGCTGTAACTTTTTCGTTTTTTATCGCAGTTCGAAGATTCATAAGAGTAATCGATAGAACTTTTTGCGGGGCTACCAGAACTTTCAACAGAATTCCAAGATTCCGAAAAAAATTTTTATTTCTCGGGGTCTTTGAAAATTTGGACTAATATAACTTTTCTGTTTTATCGGTAGCCCCTTAGAAAATTACGATCGAATAATCTGAATATAAGTTTTCTTTTGCGTTTTTATAATATATTTTTAATATTTTTTGTTTTTTTATTTTTTTCGGATTTTAATTAAATTTTTTTCGGAATTTTCGAGTTCTATTGAGAGTTCTAGTAACCCCCCCCCGAAAAGTTCTATCAATTATCTTTAAGAAATTTTGCGCTAAGATTGAAGATAAAAAAGTTATAGGATTTTAAAGTTACACCATCGTGAAGTTGGCCCCCCCGTAGTTTCATTTCGTATTTTGCCCGCTTTAATTGACGGAACTCTTTTTTTTATCGATATAGAGAACTCTAGAACTCTTCGGGGGGCAACCAGAACTCTACTCACTTTTTTGAAAATTTGAAAAAGTGGGGCCAACTTCACAGACGTGAATTTTCCCGTGTTGTCGCGGTTTCACGGAACCCTGCTTGCGCAGACATGTCGGAGCTGCTGAGACGTCGGGTCTGCCGATTGCCGATCGCGTCGCACGTCGGATCTATCCAGCGAAGCGCGCGCGCGCGCGCGAATCTCGAACTCGCGGTCGAGACTTGGGCGTGCGTCGGATTCGCATAGATTCTCTTCGATTTACAGAGTCGTAACTAGGGCGTGACGTAATTGGCGTTTACTCAGACTTTTACATGTGTGGGGCCCGCCGGTATAAGGCGATGGCGCAAATTGAAATTCCAGCCGCGGGCGCAAGTAAGCGCCCAGCCGCGACTCCGCGTTTTCGGGCAAAACAGCCCTCAGCTGCCCGGCTGAAACTAATGTGACTTGGAATTTCGCGTGATTTCAGTCGAAGTGATGTTCCTCGTGTGGGGCATCCGCCTGTGCATCGTAGTGAGAAAAACTCCGTCGGAGTTTAATGAGAGCCGATTCATTTCAATGGCGATTTACAACGAATTTCTACTGTCAGTCTTCCTCAACGTTTCAATGTAAGTTCGCGCTGCAAGATCGCCCCTTGTCACCAGTCTTATCTACGGGGAATGACCAATTACGGAACTATCGGTAAACGCTCGCGCGGAGAGCTCCGCCGCGTTCGTAATTAAGTGTAAGATGCAATTCTGCGCGAGCAATTCCTCGATATTGACAACTTGTACACAGAAAAGAAGAAACATTTGTGTCTTAGGAAATATCTTGATTTCTGACACGTTAATCTTTGAACGAGATTACATAATGTTAATCTAAGACATTTTACTTTCAGGTATATATCTTATATGATTCAACAAAGGGAAATTTGTTCTTATTACTAAAAAATAATTGAATGGAAAGTGCAAAATATTGTAGATAAGGAATATGATGCTCTTAAATGTCGAAAAGAGATATTGTCATTAAATTAATTATATTACGCTTCTCATGAAACTATTATGTTACTTGAATAAGATTATAACATTACTGAAAATCAGGATTTTTAATTCTTCTAACAAAATTATATATTGTCGCTTATACATGAAACAATTTTTATTTTATTCATTTGTATATATTAGTTTTAAGTGGATACTAATTCTTTTTCTGTGCACTATTACTGTTGCATCTAATGTAACTGAGTTGCCGATTTTTCTCAAGATCAATAGTCATGGTCGACACAAATACGTAAATACGATGCGTCTGATTTGAAGTACTCCTGAAATGAAAAGTATTATTGGAGTTTATTTGAAGTAGAATCGGTGTATTCTTCACTGAAATGCTGTAACTGGTGGTTCAGTTATAACTATAGTACTGCAATCAGTAAAATCTCGCTGAAAGGGTCAATTAACAGTAGTGACTATTCCCATTATTGATGTAGTTTGCGAACACGGGCATCAGTATCATTGCATGCAAGGTGCATGGAAGCCGTTAATTTCATCGTCACGAATACAGAAAATTAGATCTGGTATAGCGTGTGTAACGGATTTGTGTATTACAGATTTTGTGCAGTTTAACTTCTACTCTCTCTAGTCAAAATCAGTGAGAAATAAGATGAATAAAAGTGCCTTCTCTGAAAATACTCACTACACAAAAAAAAAAAGAACAATCTTGTTTCGAAATTATCTTTATTCCTGATAAATCTTAAAATGAGATTACATAGAGTTAAACGAAAATAAGTTACTCGCTATTACCAATATATTTTATATAATTCAATAAAAAATATTCTTATTATTTAAAAATAATTTTCACGAATAGAGGAAACACAAAATATTGAATTGAGAATATGATATTTTTAAATGTGAAGATTATCATCAAAATAATCATATTGTACTTCTTATAAGACTATAGTAATATTCAAATAAAATTATAACAGTTTTGAAATTCAAGATTTTAAGATTCTTTTAGCAAAATTATAATCGTTGTTTATAATTAATAATAATTTACGAAACAATGATTGTTAATCTGAGTATATTAGTTTCTGAGTAGATACTAGTTTTTTTCTGTGTGGTTATCGGTGAAATAATCCTTTTACCGATTCAATCAGAAACACTTTTATCGACTCACTTTAAGAAAGTAGTGGTCGTTTGCTTGATTACGCGCGTTCAGCACATTACAGTGTCGTAATGCAACTTCCGTGTTAATCTCTAAGTAAATTTCCTGTAGATAAACCAGATCGACCCTCACGTGAGCTTAATCTGTTAATGTATAAGTTCGTTCGTTCGAATCAACCTTTTTTTAAAATGTAAATTCTACATTAGTGATTTTTCATGACGTCCCGCCTTTCCTGAAGTTTAATGACAGACTCTTTGGCGAATTCAAACGAACTTGCAACTCCTCCAACGACAACTTGACAATTTAGAAATCGAGCAGAATAGACTAGCGTTTTCAGCGAATCTTTTTTCAGTGTTAAGAAATAGAATATGTTGCAATTTTTATTGCTGTTAGATTCCTAAAATGTCCTAACCCAGGCAACATAATGTCTAAAATCGGGACATAAGACGTCTTAAAGATCATCTTTAAGATGTCTTTCAGACAATTTACGTATAAATGTCTTTAAGGCGTCTTAAAAACTATCTTTAGGACGTCTTATGTCCCGATTTTAGACATTATATTGTCTGGGAAGTTTTAGAACATTTGCAGAATCAATTAAATAATTTTTTCGTGACATTTTTTTTCGTTCTACATCTCACGTCAACTAGGTATTATAGAAGAAGATTTTTGCTACTTTAGTTAGATCCTCTTCTCCTCTGTCGAGGATTTCCGCCAACTTTTCGTCGGGAAAGAGCGTTTCCGAAAACATCTATTTCAAGCGTCTGTCGTTAAACTCTGATACGACGAACGTGAGACGTCCCATCGCTCGTTCTAACGTCACGGGTGCAATTTGAATTTTCGCGAGAGCGAAAAACAAATAAAACCAACTCTGGGAAGATCTGGAACACTCGCGTATAGCGGTGACTTACGTCACGATAACGCTTCGTGCGGCTAACAGCTCTGAATAATTTCTTTCCCGTTGCTGCAGGTTGTTCCTGCAATCGCCGGCCAATCCGGATTTATTGTACATCATATTTTTCTGCCATACCCAGCTTACCGTCACATTGCTGCTGTGCCTGATATTCGGCAGTAAAGTAAGAAATATTATTTACACGCGTTTACTATAGAATCGCTATATCTTCCGGCCCAACACTTCCAGTTGTTAACTGTATCGATCGCTATATACCCACAAAGAGTGCGGCCAAGTTTAGCCTCATTTTTTGTAAGTTTGAAAATGATCATAATTTTTTATTTTTTTTTTGAAAACTTATTGTAAGTAGATTCCATATACAGGGTGTCCCGAAACTACCGTATGCTATTTTAAGATTCTTTAGAACATTTCAAAACGAAAACTTTCATACAAAAATGTCGAGGCTATAATGGTTTTCAAACGGGAAGCGATTATATTTCACCAATGACAGGGCTGAGATTTCGTGCGCTCAGACACGCCGGAATGACAAGTGATAAAGGTGCTATGAATGTCATTTTTTTTACGATATTATGATCATTGTATAAATTTACGATAACATCGTCATAATATGTTGCCGCTTCTCTACGCATTACATTAATATATTTTTTATACGAATAATAGTTGTAAGACATCTTAAATATGATTCAAGTAAAAGTGACACATTTCAACTTAATCTGTCAAAATGTCGATCAATTATTACACTATGAAGGTGTCCACTATTCTATATGGCGTGTGACACTTTTATCACTTGTCATTTCGGCGTGCCTGAGCGCGTGAAATCTCAGCCCTGTCATTGGTGAAATATAATCGCTTCCTATTTGAAAACTATTATAGCCTCGACATTTTTGTATGAAAGTTTTCGTTTTAAAATGTTCTAAAGAATCTGCCATTAAAATAGTATGTTTTGGGACACCCTGTATATAAAGTGTCCCGCTACTACCGCATTATCTCTTAAGGACGGATTCCTGAGGTAATTTGAAGAAAAAAATCCTAATGCAAAAATGTCGAGGCTATAATACTTTTCAAATTATAATCAATTAAAGTTGACCAATTATATTGGCTAAAATGCGCGCGCTCAGGTACAACACACAATGATACACGTGCATGCATATAAGTGAGAATTTGCATAAGATATGAAATTAGTTGTAAATCTCTAAAAAAAAATGTCAAATGTGTGACAGCTTATTAATTCTCATAAATGTATTGTTGTTTTATTCATAACATTTTGACGAAACTGTTATTGTTTGTGACATGTTTATTTAAATGATAGAAAAGGCAGATCATTATTACATACATTGTTGTATGTATGGAACTTCCGTATCAAATTTGGAAAAGGGACGACATGTGTATGCACCTGTACCATTGTGTGTTGTACCATACCTGAGCGCGCCTACTTTAGCCAGTATAATTGGTCAACTTTAATCGTTTATAATTTGAAAAGTATTATAGCCTCGCCATTTTTGCATGAGGATTTTTTATTCAAATTACCTCAGGAATCCGCCCTTAAAAGATAATGCGGTAGTGGCGGGACGCCCTGTATATATAAGTATCAAGGTGGCGCTCCACACCGTTTCAGAGAAAATGGTCTAAACCAACGCAATAATAAGCAAAGCATACGTATAAATATGCCCCTGCAATTAGTAACCGACATAAACATCTGTTAAAAATTCAAATGTACATATTTATATGATATTTTAAGCCAAATAAGCTTGTACTCAATGGCAAGGTATATTTTATAAATAAAAAAAAAAAAGAAAATGGTCCAAAAGAGTTTTACTTCCGAGAGATGGCGCCATAGGTCAATGCATATAAAAATGGACAAAAGTACGAAATTTGTTATTAAGTTAAGTTCTAAGTAATCAATGTAACACAAGTATCTTAAGACATACCTATACATATGTCTTTGCAATTAGATAACAACTTTTGTACTTGATAAGGAACTAAAAGAAGATATAAACCGTATGGTTCTCTAAGCCAAATAAACTAGCAGCACTTAATGACAATGTATATAGTATCAAATAAAAAAAATTGACAAAAAAAGAGAAAAATAAGATATTTTATTGATCATTGTTAATTCTTATAGTAATATCGCAGATGTTTTCGTTCGGAATTACAAAATGGTTGTGAGACCATAACTAAGATACCAAATGATAGTATAGAACGCTACCTTGATACTTATATATTTCGAATCTACTTGCAATAAGCTTTCAGAAAATACTAAAATTATGACCATTTTCAAACTTACAAAAAATGGGACTAAATATCTATGGCGGTTTGGCCGCACTCTTTAACACACATTCTTTTATCGTTGTTCTCGAATCTCAAGTATCGTATGATTGAAATGATCTCCAATAAAATTATCAAATTACAAGGTATTTATAAATGCATTACATTTTACTACGGATAGTAGACTCTTAATCACAAATATTAATAGATTCTTTGTCTTCCTTTCTCCAAAAATGTTGGCAAGACCTTCAATCCTTCAAATGTCAGCAATGAAGGATTTCTAAAGATGTATTGCTCATATTTCAAAAAAATAATGAAAAAATTAAAAAATAATCACAGATCAACTCATATTGCATCTAAAAATGATCATAAACAATTTGACATTGATTTTGGATCAAAAGTTATTAACGCTTTGAAGTATAAACTCAGTAAACATGATTACTGTCGAATGACGTGTCATTGACGTAAAAGACACGTCATTTGATGTTATCTTCCTACTTATTGCTATTATATTTTAAGCCATACTGTTATGAAAATATGTGATGTTAAAAAGGAATAGATAATTTAAAAAATTATAAAAATTTCAATTTTTGTACAAATGTACTTTAAATATTCAAAATGGTGTGCGTAAAGTTTCATTGTGATTCAGAGATAGAAATGTAAAAGTCAGAAATAATGTAAATTAAAGTAAATGGATCGTAAAAATGTGACGTTTAAGTAAAATACGTTGTTGTTCAACTGCCTATATATAGTATGTACAGTACGTTATTATACGAAGAAGAGAAATATATGGAAATATTAAGGTACTTGTCACTTTCTGTGATTATATGCGGAGAATATAAACGGGCAATACATCCTTGAACATTAAGCACTTTGCTTTACTGATTGCGAAATCTTGCGTTTTTCCAACGAGACCATTACGAAAAATGCTCGATACTGTAAGAAACAATTCGCAAATAAATTACTTCTTTCTTCAGGCGCGATGTCGCTGTGACATAATTGAGAGTGCGATGTGGCGTACGGAGACGAAATAAAATTCAATCGGAACGAAATGAGATTAGATCGCGCAATTTCCGCTCCGTTTTCCCCTCGCTCCGCGCCCGCAACGCGAGATTACAGCAAGTCCTGGTAGTCTGAATAGAAACCCTGTCGCTGCGTAAGTTTGGTTGTTACATATGTCGCATTTAACGAAGGCTTACGTGGTGTTCCGCGGCGGGGGAAAGGAGGAGACGATCGGCAAACTTTGCGGCGCGACCGGCAAGTTCCTGGGGAAAAGCAGTCGTCCGCAGGGCACCAGTAACCAAACCAACTCGATATCCCTTCAGCAGGGTAATTTTGCCGAAGAAAGCGACTCAACCACGGTAAGCACCGCCTCCGGTAAACCCGGAATCCCCGGATCCTTCGAGCCGCTAGGCCGGAAGCGGCGCGCTCTTCCTCCTGGTTAAACATTCTCGGGCGTAGCTGGAATCGATTCTTCCTGGCTGAATTTCGACCGCGCTGTCTTAACACTGATCTAACACTGGTTTCTCGCACAAAAGCTGAACATTCTCGGATCTCGCGGTCTCGTGGTACCTTGACATCTCCGAACGTGACAATGCCCGGACCCTTTAAACCTCACGGTGTCAAAACTGTCGAACTTTGATATCTCGGAATTTCAGGATCTTTGATCTTGAAGAGCTTGGAATCTCTCAGGACTTTGAGACGTCATAGTCTTGGAACTTCAAGACTAAGAATGTCAAAACAGAGAATTTAGGTCCTTGGAAGATTAAGGTTTCAGAGACTTAAAACATTAGAGACTGGAGATCTTGTGGTCCTTGAAGGCTCCTTTGATCTTTAGAACTTAACCCTAGCTATATACTTCATTATCGTATATTAAATGTCGGGAGGCGCCGGCCGGTCTTTTCATCAATGCTCGAGGAAATTACCGTGTCTTGATTAAATTTTTTTATCGATCATAAATTAACTGAAAAAAAGTTTAAAATCATAATAATTACCGAAAAATATTTGTCAAAAATATTAATTACTTTTTGATCTAAGAGAAACTTCATTTTAGTTCAAAAGCTGCTTCAGAAATTTATAACCTTTTTGCGAACAAATTAAGCTTTTTGATTTTAAGAAAGCACATTCCGAGCTACCAAAACAAAATTCGGCGTTTAAAATTTCGATTATTATCAATGAAACTATATATATATACCAGATTTTAAAAATCATTAATTTTCAAATTTATCTTTTCTGACAGCTTGATAAACTGATATAAAAAATTAGGATTTGCGTTAGTAAATATGGACTTAATGACTTGTAGTGCATTTATTTATAAAAATATTGATAGCATAAAGTTTAAGAAAAATAAAGAATAATAATAAAAAATAAAGAAATTGTATGTAACCTCATAATAATAAAAAATAAAGAAATTATAACCTCGTAATAATAAGAAATTAACTTTTTTACAATTCAACAATAATCTTTACACCAATCTTTACAATTCAACAATAATCGGCGAAGCTCATATCGAAGGATATTATATCGCGAATATACAAACTCAGTCCTTTTATTTCTTCCACATGGACAAAATCCGCATCGCGTTGTTTTTCAATTTTTCATCAATTTAAACTTCACACGGTTTATCAGCCGTATTTTCGAAAACGCTTTCAATGAATGATTGAATAGATTATACGTCACTGATTGTAAACGTGGCATCAGAAACGGCTTAGTTCGGCAAATAAAAAAAATAGCAAAACTTGTTTTTTTTAGTTTGGATATTTACCAAAAGAGAAGGATTCCTTTATTATAACGTTATTCATTACCGTTTACGAACAATATATTTTAGAAAAAGTAATAAAAATATAATCAAATATTGTTTCAAGTATGAATTTATGCTATCAACTCCAAATAAAATGAATGAGAAGATTTATTTACATGCAAAAAATGTTTTACGAGTGACATACCGGGGTCTGAGAGACACCTGACTAATTTCACAGGTACGCTGTCACACAGCTTAGCGACAACTGACTATTCCTGTCGCTGCGAGCTATATTCAATAAAACACTCTTGTTCTCATAGCAAAAATGATCTAGATACGAGAAAAAATTCGCTGAAATAATCAAAGAACTATAAAGTATTACGATACTATATATGTTTTTATATTTAATAAACATTAACATTGTTTTTATATTTAATGAAGTGTGTATAGCTAGGGTTAAGTTCTGAAGATCAAAGAAGCCTTCAAGGATTACGGGATCTCCAATTTTTTACGTTTTTGAAACCTTAATTTTCCGAGGACTTAAATTCTCTGTTTTGACATTCTTGGTCTTGAAGTTCCAAGACAGTGACGTCTCAAAGTCATTGATTATGTATTTAATCAACATAGACAATAAAAACAGAATTTCTGTCTGAACTATTTTAAAAATTTAGTAAGAAGATTTCTCTGGGATGTCCGTCCAGATTAAAAGCAGTCACAATTCTTATAAAAATTGAACTGTAGTAAATAAAAAACACTAGTTACGAGTGTATAATCTTCACACTCATCTAAATCTGCTTGCAGATATTGCTAGAACGCTGCTGTTGTAAACTCTACGTACCAGAGACAATTTTTTAACTGATACAAAAAACAGCGATGCATTTTAATTATGACATTTATAATTCTATCAGCAAAAAATGTTTTTGAATATATTAAAGATACCTGAAAAACTTCTTTTCTAAGACGGTCGTGGCTCCTTCAATTACTAATTCTATCAATAATAGAGTTTCGAAATTTTACCGGAGCTCCACAGGCCCCAATGTGTATAGCTAGAGCTAAAAATTTCAGCATTTCAGCATGTAAGCATGAGCTTTAGTGAAAAGAAATATTTCTGTTCAGGATGAGTTTCGTCGATTGCTCAACCAGTTAGAAGTCCTAAAGGAGAAGAACATTTTGCTAGGAAATCAGGAGTTAGTCAGCAAGTTAGCGGCCATGCTGGACGTTTCAAATCGCGTTGAGGCTCAAGTGTCCACGATTCAAGCCATCTCGACCAGCATTGTTCAGTTGAACGATCTCAATAAATCAACGGAGGAAACTAACGTTGGACAAGTTTGTCAGAAGCAGCAGGAGCGGGCAGGTAGGAGTAAAACAAAGTTTTATCGAATCGTTTAAAACACGCGCACATTTCTCGCGATAAGTCAGCAAGATCGCGCGATACGTAATGTGTCGCAATGTACTTTCAAGTTGAAATATCCGAAAATAAAATTCTCAGAACCTTACGGCTAAAGAACTGAGAAAATTTATTTCGTCTATACGAATACGCATAACAGTCGAACGTAAAATCAGAAAAATTTTTTTCCAATTTAATCCTTACTGTGGAGCCAAAAAGACCCCAGAAAAAATAAATAAATAAAATAAATAAGATACATCTATAAGATGAAATAAAAAATAAAATAAAATATAATAAAATAAATTTATATATTTTGGAAAAACTGTTTCCTTTTTTTCACAAAAATCCTAATTTCGATATTCAAAATAAATATCTTTTTTTGAAAATCCTGCTATTGTACTCATTTTTTTTTCTTAAAAAGATGTCTTAAGAGTAGTTTTTTAAAATTTTACCTTGAAATGTCAAAAATTGTATCAGTTATGATTTTTGGAGCAAATAAATTTATTTTTCGCGTTTTTCGGGCTTTCTAATTTTTTTTCTTCATTAAAATTAAATTTCGTTTAGAAAAATTATTCCGTCATATAAAAAGATGTTTGAAATATATCCTGGAATTTTTTCAAATGAAAAAAGCGAATTTTATTGCAGTAAACATTTTTGTAGCTGGGATCGCGAAAGATCCCAGTGTGCCCATTATGTGATTCTACTGAAGTGTGCACAATAAGGGTTAAATGACATGCATGTAGCCTCTAAATTTCTCAGAGTAAAATCTCACTCGGGACCGATAGCCGAATTACTCGAATTGGAATGACTCGCTTACAGAGTGATTTATGATGTGAATCCCTTCTCTGTATCGTGGAGTGTATTCTTCACTCGTGACTCTAATAGTAATAGATGACCAAGTTTTACTGTGACCGTCAATGTGTCACTTCAGTAAAATTTATAAAATTTCAGAAACGTATATATAATTAACAATACTGGAAAAGCTACTTCACTACTTTCTTCAATATTATTAATAACGTTAAAAAAAACTTTATTAATTTACTAGATAATATTATATTTCTCTTCCAAATTATAAGTAGAGTTCTGCAGAGTTCAAGACTATATATAGACAATACGAAATATATTTATTAATCAGTGCGAGATGGTGTAGCAATATAGCTGGCTAAAAACACTAAAAGTCCCGAGTTCAATTCCGATTAAATAAGCATATTTTTTTAAATATAATATTAATGAAATAATATTAATAAAATATAATATTAATAGAAATATGACCGAGAAAATTTCAGACAAAATTCATGGTCAGTTTCCTCAAAAAACGATATAGCAAAAAGGAATGTTTATCTTACGCGTTAGAGAATGTTTCATTCGGGGAGTAAACATTTACTCTAATCAAAGTGAAATATTCATTCGTATAGAGTAAGAATTCACTTTATAGAATGGAACTCTTGTGAAAAATGGAAAGCCACTTCACTCAGAGTAGTAACATTTTCATTATCGTTTGGAGTGAATTTTCACTTGTTTCAATAGGAGTTCACTCCAAGGAATTTAGAGAGCAGGAATACGATTCTCTCGAAATTAGAAACGAGGGGAAATATCGGGAGAGAAAAAATTTTAACGAAAAATGTTCCGCTAATCCGTATTTCGGGGGGGACTGCTTATTTATATTTAAATTTTAAAAATTAAAAACAAGAATAAAAAAAATATCCTCTTTGGGGGAGGGCGGTGATTGAACGAACGGGGAGAGAGAAATAACGGAACAAAATAAAAAGTAACGCAATCCGATTATAACTTTGCGAAAAAAAATTGCGCCTAGTTAAATTCATCGTAAAAGTCGAGAATCCGTACGGCGAGCTTGTATAGAAAAAAATTGTTTAGTTGGTTCTGCAAATCCATAGCTTGCGGAACAAAACTGAACGTTACAACTAAGCAGATTTGACAGTGTAGCAAAGATATTAGATTTAGATTGTCAATTCGCTCATAGAGCAAATCCATCCTTTATTATCCTGGATATTATTTTAGCGCAACAAATCATTTTGTATTTCTGAACTGACTGAAGCTTGCGAAACAAACTCATTAATTTTATTAAACAAATCATACAATTATTCAACACATAATGAAGAAATATTTTTATTTGTTTTACGGAGAAGCCCTATTAAGTCTGACTGCAAATGACTGCGATGAGAAATACGTTATGATGCGTTACGCAATTTAAATTTGCCTTTTTACGTTAATAATTATACATTTGCGATATAATATATTGATATAAATTATATGTACTTTTATGTGAATGTATTTATACTTATAATATTCTTGTGTTATGTTGTTTGAATGGTTGTGCAGATAAAAAATATACGAGACTTTTCAGTGAGCATTCTTGCTTTAGCTAGCTTCTATTGCTGGAATAACTGATGATTTTGCTATATTGAAATCCGTTATGTATCAAATTTCCTTTAATATAACAGCAGAATGATAGTTGCATATACCAAATCGTATCTTCCATTAATTACGGTGTAGAATTACCTTTGTTGCGCTGACAAACCTGTCGTGCTGCATCAAACTTTACTGGATATAACCACAAATCTTATGCAACTCTGCGGCTTGGCTACTGTAACATAGCAAACTGTCCGTATATCACGGTTATAGATTTGCTAGGCTAGTCGGATTCTCAGATGTGATAGCAAATCTTTTTTCTCCGTATTTTTTCTATAGAGTGTCGCAGAATAACCTTCGAAACTCTCGTAGAGGCATGGTACGGGTTAAAGTGAATGTAAAAGTTCCATACTATTTTGCGATATTCGCAATAATTATCGAGATATTAATTAAAGGAAATTTGCAAATAATCACGCGAGACATGGTAGATGAGTTGTAGTGTCGATATCTACTTTCATATGCTTGTATATTCAATCAAACTGAACAAAAAACCTATCTTTTTTCCTAATGATTTTGTAAATTTTTAGTTATTGATTAGATAATATATTATTGCGAGCGATCAGTTGCTAGTCCTCTTTAATTAACAATCTACAAAGTTATTAGCTCATCTACCGTATTTCGCGTGATGATTCACAAATCTTCTTTGATTAATATCTCGATAATTACTACACGGAAAAAAAGAATTTGCTGCAGCAGCAAATCAATTTGCTACGTATGGACAGTTAAACATAATTCGTTGCTTTAGCTACTTTTTCTTTGCTGCAGGAACTTATTTCCTTGCTATGATACCAAAAAAATTTGCTCCTACAATAAAAAAAGTAGCTAACGCAGCAAATTTGCTACAGATAGACAACTAAATATAATTTACTACTTCAGCTACTTTTTTTGTTGCAGGAGCAGATTTTCTTGTTATCCTTGCAAGGAAATTAGCTCCTGCAGCAAAGAAAAAGTGGCTAATATAGCAAATTATGTTCAGTTGTCCATGTATAACAAATCTTTTTTTCCATATATAATATTTCGCGAATATCACAAAACGACACAGCACTTTTGTGGGTAAATATGCAGTATAACGTCCCCACCTTGGATTTTTTCAAACTTTGTAAATTTGTATATTTTTACGCATAAAATTGATTTCTGAAAACGAAAATTGTCGCTCACTTTTCGTTTTCTTGTTTTTTTTTATTTTTATGTTTTATAATGTCGGTAAGTAAAAAAGGCAGAGAATAATTCATACATGCTTTTCTGCTTTAATTAAAAGCATAAACTTTGTTATAAAGCAGAGAATAGTTCATGTATGCTTTTCTCTGCTTTAATCATATACACTATCTTATAAAACTTAATAATTACCTTTTTATACGGATTAAAATTTAGATCTAACTGTATACACGATTATGACGTTCTCGTCATACATGAACTATTCTCTGTTTTATAACAGAGTTTATGCTTTTTATTAAAGCAGAGAGAAGCATGTATGAACAATTGTTTTCAGAAATCAATTCTACGCATAAAAATATACTTTACAAAGTTAAAAAAAATCCAAGATGGGGGCGTTATACTGCATATTTACCCTTTTGTGTTCACCTCAATCCATATTATGCCTCCGCGAGAGCTTCGAAGGTTGTTTTGGGACACCCTGTGTCTCTCAAAGTCGCGCAGGACGATTAATTAATTTCGCGCGCCGAGGAGTTCTGTCCGAATAACGCCTCGATTTGTTCAGGGAACGGTTCTCAAGGCGAGAATCGATGTCGCGCGTGCATCGAGAAGAACGGTATCGGGCTGAAGGACACGCCAGATCCCACGAAGGATATTGAGACGTCGGATATGAAGAGAACCAGCAAGGACATCGGCGTATCGACATCCTCGAGGCACGCCGGCGAGGACGTCGACAGGGAGGTGTGTCATGGCAAGGATAACGGTAAAGAAACCGACGCGAAAGACAAGTCTAGGGGCAAATCCGGCCACGCCAGGACGCACGCCATAGTTATCAACCTCGACGACAAGAGCAGGTTTTCCGAGGAGGTTACCGTGTAACGCTAAGTCGTCGAGCGAGAAATAAACGACGAGCGGACCGAAACGCGCGCGGCTTCTTCCGGGTGCAATCGATCGGGGCACGTTTCTCCGTTTCGCCGTGTGACTTCATCGCGAATGACATTCACAGTCTGGTTACAACCGAGAAAGTACCTATGTAATCATCAATCTCAAACTACTCGGGAGAAAATGAACGCTTAACCTCCCTCCCTCCTCCACTTCTCCCAACCCCTACTGCCCTTCCCACATCCAAAAGTTAGAATCGACAATTAGTACGACGAAATATCTTGAGATAAAATCGTTGCAAATTATCCGAGCGAATTTAATCGTTATCATGCAAATACCATTCTATGGAAAGAAAATTAAATTTCAATACTAATGCATTCTCTCTCTCTCTCTCTAATTTATAAATTCATATCATGAGTAATTTTTTCAAAGCATCGTTTTTACAACAGTCTTTGAATTAAAATTTTTCTTTTCTCTCTCTCTCTCTTTCAGTCTCTTTCTCTCTTCTTCTCTTTCGACTATCAAATAATGATTTCAAAGACAATTCGCGAAAATTTTAATTATTGAAGAGTCTCGCGAATTACACACAGAAAAAAAGATTTTCTAATATATGGACAACTAAAAATATTAGCTGCAGGAGCAAATTTTCTTGTTTTCATAGCAAAGTTATTTAGTTGTGATAGTTAAAAGATTTGCTAATATACATATTAACATGTATAAATGTCGTTGTTATATATATATGTATGTATATGCATTATATATATGTATATATATATGCAAATATATATATATATATTTGCTAATATATATATTAGCAAATCTTTTAGCTATCATAACTAAATAACTTTGCTATGAAAGCAAGAAAATTTGCTCCCGCAGCTAATATTTTTAGTTGTCCATATATTAGCAAATCTTTTTTTTCTGTGCAGATTCCCAAATACGCTCTCTCCTTAATTATAAAAAAAAAAAAAAAAAAAAACAAAAGAGTCGTTGACCGGTATAATTTCCTCCGAATAAAAGTCATTCTAGCAGTCTCTTAATTATCGGGAAGCGACAATTATGCGCGAGGATTGACAACGGAGGGACGCAGCACACATATCGTCTTTGCACATTTCGATGCATACCGAGTGTAGCTGAGGAGTAACGGCAGAAAGATTAGTTAGATTAATCGCGTTATTTGGAATTTTCGCAAGACCGGTCGCATCCTAATGCGTCATTAATGAACCGTTCATTAACCCCTAGAGAGTAATTCGCCCTTGCCGGCGGCAAATCGACCTCGGCCACGGGCTTTCCAAGATCAAAATGTGCTTCGTCAGCGTGCTCGCGGATTACGGATAGCCCCTACGCCTGTAATTATATATTAATGTGAAAGCAACTTAAGGGATAAGGGTCATTAACCCTTTCAAGCTCGCCGATGCCGCGAGGTATCGTTAAAATTCTCAAGTCGCGGGATCGTTCCAATTAATTTTCCATGTGATCGTGTTAAATAACGATATATAAATACGTAAGTGACATAACGTTGCGTTGCACACACCATTATGTAAATAGGAGACCGTGTTACATTATACGATACTGATGTATACCGTATGTTACATTTATTACGATACATATATTCTATTGTATATTGTATGATCATTGTTAGCGAGAGGCGTATGCCCCCTATAGGAACACGGAATTCTCTAGAAGAATCATTTGAGCTTGGAAGGGTTGAAGAGATTTTTAACCAAGAACACGGTTAAGGGCCAACGAGAGGCCTCCACGCAGGTGCAGTAGCGTAGTCTGACAGGTGAAAATTTGACTCACACAGTCAAGAGTACAGCATTTGTCAGTGAAGAAGTCCAATTTTGGATTTTCTTGGATTTTGGTACATTTTGTACTCTCGACTATGCAAGTCGCAGTACAGGCACTTTTGTTGAGCCTTAAACATTTTCTTGATTGGATATATCATTTTCAATTGAAATTTGTCTAATTTTAAGATTTTTAACGCCTCTTTATTTAGTGAACAACCACTAGTTTCACGCGACGCGTGCACAGCTGTTGATAATTCGATCGAATTTGCTAAAATTCAATTCGCGAAGCACTTTCGATACCAAACACTGGTCGACCGTAAAACCGCAGACGTGTTTGCTTCTTGAATTTTCGAGCCACGAATTCCGCGGAGTTGTTCCGGACTCCGAGGTTTGGAGTTCTCACCGAGAACAATATTTTATTCATTAAGTACACATCGTTTATTTTCATGCGCGTTATCGTCTTTTGTTAAATTGCCACGAGTATATTTCGTGTTCTAATCATACTCGATTTATACAAAACAATAATGCAGAGTAAATCATGTACGTGTAAATTGCTGGCTGCATCGTAAATGTTACTTTAGTAATTATTGCATTGTTAGCCGTATATTATTGTACGTATAGGGTAAGTCAACGCGTTGTATCATAAGCAATTAATTAAATTGTTAATTGATTAATTAATTAATAAAGGCAAAATGAGAATGAAATTCAAGCCTGAACAACGGTTTAGCATTTCGCAAAATAACACTCCCGCACTTGAGGGGTAATCGATCGGTCACTGAAAAGGTAAGTGGAAATGTATTTTGTGCGTTTGTTAACGTCGAATTTTCGCCCGTTTCCTCATGCTTATAATTTCGCGGCCGCGAAATAATGCGCTCACGAGGACGAATTCCTCCTGCGCGCGCTGTGTAACGATATTTGCGGGACAGGCATCTCTTTTTCTTCGTTTTAATCCGCTTAAAGCCGCCCCGAGATCCAGCTTATTAAGCTAACAGCTCCTTACGAGAATCCCGGGATCTCGAGGATTAAGAATCGGATTAATCTCGTAACTTTCTTTGACGACAGACGATCTCTATTAAATCTCGCCCCCAACTCGTTGAACGGGGTATCGGATGTACGAAGAATCGCGTCGATACAAAGACGTCTGGTCGTGTAATTGCGCGGCGCGTCGAACGCGGCAATCTCAGAGACAGACGTATCCCCGGATCGTCCGGGAGATTCGCGGCACTGAAATTCGCAGCGTCTGGGAGGTTTCCCGAGAATGATTCGCCGACGGAGCCGGGCTCGGCGTAGGGCGTGTATCTTCGTACATTTCGTAGATATTCAAGAGTGCAGTACGTACTCGAGGTGTACTGCGGCTTCCCCTGACAGTACCCTCCGCGGATACCACCTCGGCCATTACCATTTCCTTTATCATCCCGTCCTCTTCTCGCCAATTAGGTATTTCCAATAAAGGGTCCTCGTGCTTTCACGGGGCGCACCTCGGCGGCTTGATCGTTTGCCAAAAACGCGCGTGGAAAGGGAAGAAACGACTGGAGGAAACTTCCAGGGGAAGGCGAGCGCAGAAAGGGAGAAAGACGGAGAGGAAGCGTGGCGCAGAGGAGGATGGCAGGGGGAGGGCGAGAAAGAGAGGGAAAGCTCCGGCTCGTACTTCCGGCGGAGTTACATTGACTCCGCAAGCTGCTGCTACCGCCTTACCCACCGTCGCGGTGTTTTACGGACTGCGGCCGAACAACGGATGTGCTTCCTGCCCCAATTGGCCGATAAAAAAGCGCAGATACGTGCCATGCACCGTGCGCAACGGGATGACGACGAAAGAGCACGCCGTATTGATCTTCAAGTAAGAATACGGCATATCGGCCGCCCGTTGAATTATCGAGTGTCGGCCGCGGGCCGAAGGGTCCCTTGAGTGCGCTCTCTTCCGTGAGCCCTTCGTTAAGCCGAACGAAGGGCGGGGGCCCTCAATCGGCCGTGATTACTCGTGCGATTAACGGACGCGCCCGGGAACGGCGCCGTTGACAAATGTATTTCTATCGCGAACAACAGCGCGGGGGAGACAGATTGAGATGTTAGATCCGAGAGTCAATCGGGGCAGAGGAACTGCTGAGGTCCGCGGCGGAGCTCGTGTGTGCTTCCGGTCTGTGGTGTCTGTATTTGATGGATTCGATCAGTCGCGCGAACTCGCCCCTTGATCCTTGACTTACAAGGGGAACCGCGCCGGAACTATTCCTCGCTGACTTTGATGGGATACGTTGTAGACAGAGATGAAAAGATGATCCAGTCTCTGTGACGGTAATTTACTCGGTGAATTACGACAAATTACTCCGTAATTTTGGATAGCTGGTAAAACAGCATTTTAGAAAAAAAATTACTGAAATAAAACAATTTTAATCATCTAACGACGATACACTCCAACACAGACTCTCCTCAATCAATCTATGTTTGATAGTCAGTCAATTTGCTTGTAATCTTGTAAGTAGGGGATACGGATTCCTTGGAAATTCGCTGTTTTACTTACACGTGATGCTCAAAAGGAGCATTCAGTCTTTAAGTTTAACTCATATTTTCTTAAATATTTTGATACTGTATATTGATATACTATGTATAATATATAATAATTTGGAAACTAGAGATACATAATAACTAGAGAAACTTAAAAAATATTCTAAAGTCTCAATTTTTTTTTCATACCATCTTACAGACTTACAACATTTTCATTATTACCTTACTGTTTTAACAACTAGACTGTGGTATATAATTAAAGTTTGTTAGTAGTATTTTAAGAAATTAAAACTTTAATATACTCTCGAAAGATTATAGATAGTTTCCTTTCTTTCATCTGACATTTCAGAAATTATCAGATATACATTTGATGAGAGTATAAGAAGAATGTAATATGGAAAACACGAATATTTGTGCATGAAAATTATCAAAAACAACGAATTTTACCAATATTATCAATAAATTACTATCTTACCGTAATTTTACTGTAAGCAATCGTCCCTTCAAATCTGATAATAATTTTACATCTCTAGTCGTAGCGCATTAAACAATGTTAGATCCATATTTTTTTTAACAACGTATCACAGAATATTATTTTCGACAATCGGGGAGATTTGAACATTAAAACAAAATTTGTTTGCATACATACAAAGTAATGTCACAAAATAAACGTATTAGTATGTCAAATACATATTTTTACAAATTGTTTATGTCACTTCTTCAAATTATAACTATGTTTGCGCCTGCAAGAAGTAAAAGTTTCCTTATTGCAAGAAGTGTTTCCTTATTGCGGCTCTATTTTAATTCACCTTGCTATGTCCTACATACATATGTTGCAATGTTCTATATGCAGATTCATTTATGTCTACGTCTACGTCGTTTTTATGTCTACGTCTCTCTACTGTGTAATGCGTTGCATATTGTGTCATTAGAATTAATCCGTTTCCGTGTAGTATGAGGAAGTGTGCACGAGAGGTAGTTATTATATACAACGTACAACACTGAAAAGAAATTACGCAACGCCTATCTATAGCGCGACTCCTATTACCACGATCTTATCATCTCGTTTTCCTAAAGATTGAATTATAGAAACATAATTCTATTTTATACGAATAGATTTGACATTTGACTTTTACAAAATTCTTTAGTTTTTGTTTCTTATTAGTTTCTCATTAGTTTTGTAAAACTAATGAGTGAATGTGGGAGCTGAAATGACATTTTCGAAAAATATAAATATACCATTGTAAAAAATATAAAATACTATAAAACTTTCGTTTAAGATATTTTTTTATATACCTTATATTTCGAAAGATATTCGTTAAAAATAGAAAAATTATATGATAAAAATTACGAAGTTAATTTTAAAATAATAGGGTTAAATTGGAAGCTGACTCATTTAAAATTAACTAAATTGAGTTAAAATTCATTAACTTTTTAATTTATTGACCCAATTCCTGATTATATTATTGTTATTATATATTTTACTTTAAAAAAATTCCTTTTAGTACAATATTTTATAAAATAGGACGACATAGAATTACATATAAAAATAACTACCAGAAAAATGAGTAATTTAATTTAAATAAACTACAAAAGCCATAACTCAGAATCGTTTAACTATTTTATTTCTAAATGAGTTTGACTATTTTATTTCTAAATGAGTTATCTGTACGATATAATAAAGAAATAATTGCGACCCGAAATTTTTTGGCGGACAAATTTAAACGATTAATGAACTTAAACTTTCCATAGAAAGTCTCTTAAAAAGAAATAGAAAAGAACTGACTAGTTCTGAGAACTCTCTCTGGAATGTAAAACAGCGAATTTCCAAGGAATCCGTATCCCCTACTTACAAGATTACAAGCAAATTGACTGACTATCAAACATAGATTGATTGAGGAGAATCTGTGTTGGAGTGTATCGTCGTTAGACGTGTTGTGTGAACGAAACGCACCTGTTTTCCAACGGTCGACTCACGTACGCGCTATGTAATACGTGAATGGAATGAAAGAGATACGTGGATATCTCTCTTCGTGAGCTTTTTGATATCTAATTTTTGAGCTCGCAACGATGCTTTTCCAGCATTTTCCTTCAAATTGAATTAAAAACATCCGAGATGACTTGGAGGAAAATTTCATCTGGCCCGTTTCTGTTCTTTTGTTTCTGTTGTTCTTTCAACATGCGCTGACTTGACGATGTAACTACGTTACGAAGCACTATGTGAAATAAGATAAAAATTCGTGGCAATACACTTTAATCCGAGATGAGAGAGAATTCATCTTTCTAAATTTCTAATTAAATCGAATAAGAGAAAAATGGATGGTACGTATATATATATAGAGAGAGAAAAGAAATTTAATAATTTACAAAGCTAATTCCCCCAATTTCGAGGATGAAACATTTGTCATTTCATACACGCGCAAGATGGGCTTTCATTATTCCTCTCTTTAATTCTCTTATCTCCTTTATCCTTTTTCTCTTTAATTATAATAGGAGTGAAAGGAGAGAAAGGCAAAGATTCAGCACGACTGTAAAAATAATTCTTCTAATTTCGAAAAGTAAGGTTCTTTACAAGATAAAGCTGATTCTTTTTCAGGGTTCTGCCATAGATTTCAAGATTACGTCAATTACGTGGTTTACATATTTCCTATATGTGATGTATATATAATAATTTTTTATGTAGACAATATAAATACATGTAAAATATAATTGCAGATTATATTAAAATATATAAAAAAGGATAATTAAATTACAAGACAGTTACCGTATTTTGTTTTGATATTGATTTATAAGCATGTAATGTTTAAAAAAGGTAGTAAATTGTAATGAAATTTTCACTTGATTATGTGACGAATTGATAGATTTAACTTTCTATAGGTAAAAATACAACCAAAACAGAGAATTCCATGGACTCTAATTTGTTTATAAAACAACGTTCAGCAATTTACATCAGAATTTTAAAGATTCTAAAGAATAAAGGTTTAAACATTTTTTTAATCGATTGTTGCGCAAGCCATACGTTCTTTAAACGACATTCATAGGTTACTCATTGTCTGCATAGATGATATTTCACATATAGTTTATATCGTCTACACGTGGATGTAGAGCAACATAATTTACGTCCAATCCTGCTTTTTCTAATTCCGAAAAGAAGGATCTCTTTTCACAAGGTAAAGACAATTTTTCTAATTGCGAAAAACTCATTTTACTTTTTAATGCATTCTCTCTTCAATTATCTTTAATTTATGCGGGCGTACGAGCAGGAAGCGAAAGAAGAAAATTTGGCGCAATTATAAACTTGACTTCTCATTTCGAAGATTACAAATTCATCACTTTGCATGCACGTTCACGTCAATTCTCTCGAATATATTTAATTAGTGGTGAAAAACAAGGGAGTAAAAATGCGACAAATGTGCAAGGCAAATTCCTGACATCGAAAAATGGAAATTCGTTACTTTGCAAAACGTATTCTCTCCAATTCTCTTTCTTTCTCTCTCTTTCTCTTCCTCTCAAATATACTTAATCAACAATAGAGAGAGAGGAGTGAGAGAGAGAAAGAAAAAAGAGAGGGGAGAAGCGCGGAGATTACTATTTGACCTGATTAATTACACCCAATTTTTCCGAATAGGAATTCCTCGCTTTACAAAGTGTTCTTATCGTTTCCTTCTGATTTGCACGCACGAGTATAGCAAGTAGAGCAGACAGAGCCAAGAGCGCCGCAATTGTAAGGATAATTTCTGACGATTAGCAATTCATCACTTAGCGGAATGCGCCTCGCCTATCTCTCTCCCTCTCTCTCTTTCTCTCTCT
>NW_022639490.1:589008-606402 GCF_010583005.1 Odontomachus brunneus | reverse complement strand
CTCTCTCTCTCTCTCTCTCTCTCTCTCTCTCTCTCTCTCTCTCTCTCTCTCTCTCTCTCTCTCACTCTCATGGACCAATCTATACTATATGAGGAAGTGCAGACGCGGGATGTCAACAACTATGCATATTGCTCCGTACTCGCGAGTTTGCGGACGGCCGCGCACGTTCCGTCGTTCTAGCACGAGTCCCAGTTAGTCCTAGAGCGATTTGATTATCATTCCTCTGCCAAGCGGCGATAAGCTTCGTCGCGGGCGCACACGCGCGGTCCAGGAATTTCCACGGATTTTCCCCGAGGGGCGTCGCGTTACGAGCGGATTGGCGCTTGCCGATGAGGCAAAGGGGGTTAATATCCTGGCTTTGGCGGCGGGGGTCTGATATCGATACGTGAGCGAGCGAGCGATCGTCGACGCGAGAGAACACATAGCGCGGTAATTTCGGGGTCGGCGGGGATTCGCGAAGCCGCGTGGTATCACAATGCGGACCCTTTGAAGTCTGCCGGGCGGCCGAGAATGCTTAGCCTTCCGTAGCGATACCGACTGAATGGAGGACATGGGCGCAAACAGGCGAATTCTGATACCTCTCCTCGAAGATGCGATAACTTGGAACGTCATAGTTCACGGAGGGATACGCAGGCTTCTTAACCCTACAGTCGTCGCGTTACTTCTTAAATATGAGTCGACGCATGGGATTTTGAGAGACCTCAGTATAAAACACTAGGGAGGTGTAGTTCCGAAAAGTACTCACCCCCGATTTTTTTGAAACACAGTATTCTTACGTATTTTGACGCGCTGATTACGCATATCATAGTGAAAATTGGCGACTATTTGATTCTCATGGTAAAAACCATGAAAAACCCATAAAATTATAGTTTTTTACGTTTATCTCAGTAAATATAAAAAATCATGATAAATGTTTTGGACAAAAGCTTTAGATCTCACAGAGATAAACATTTTAGGTTTTATATATTTTCACTGTACAAATAATAGTTTTCGAGGAAATGGAGTATAAAGACAGTAACAACGTTAACATCTATCGTTGTTGCGGTTAAAAAGTGTTTAACTTTTTTTCTTAATAACTTTTTAATAAACAATGACCGATAGTTAATGTGACGATAGGTAGGGTTAGGTTAGTTTTTAGGGGAGTGCGGGAGGCGCAGCCCTCCGCTAGTCGTTCGATATTTTTCCCGTGTTGCAAATGTTAAAAATGCTAAAAATATTCTTAAAAAAAGTTGTTAGAGTTCCTTCATAACTGTAAGTCCTCTTTCCTTTATTTTTTTTCGCCACGATTTGGGAGAAATATACTGTCTACGTGGCGAAATAACCCGCAGAAGGGATTCGCAGAAATCGAGTATAAAGATCGTAACAACGCTGTTACGGTCTTTATACTCGATTTCCTCGAAAACTATCATTTGTACAGTAAAAATGTATACAATCTAAAATATTTATCTTAGTGAGATCTAAAACTTTTGTTTAAAACATTTATCATGATTTTCCGTATTTACTAAGATAAACGTAAAAAAACCATAATTTTTATGGGTTTTTCGTGGTTTTCACCATGAAAATCAAATAGTCGCCAATTTTCACTATGATATTCGTAATCTGCGCGTCAATATATGTGGGAATACTGAGTTTAAAAAAAATCGGTAGTGAGTACTTTTCGGAACTTTATTCTCGAGCTGCGATGGAAGGACGATGCGCGTTTCTCCGTGAAAAAGAACACCCGATCGGTGGTTGCGATAATACAAACGTTCATGGAGCATCTCGTGCATAAGTACAATGAGGATCTCTATACAGAGGGTAAGTATGGTAAGCCGAGTCCCACAGTTCTACACATATAGAATAATATCGCACTCAAGTAAATATTGCACTTGTTTCGAATATTTTATACAGTTTCCGCAAGTTTATTACAAGTTCAACATAAGCGTGAAATTTATATAAAATATATTCTGAGAATCCTAGTGAGTTTAATAATTAAATGGAGAATATTAAATTAAAAGAAAAATTTGGTTTACTTGTTACATAAAGTAAAGCTAATCCTTTCTTTGATAAAGTGCTATAATATTCTCAAAGAGAATATATTCTTTGAAATGTGTTCGAACAATTTTTAAAAATTACTGAGACTTTATTTACCCTTTTAGTTGAGCCACGTAGTTATTTTATGCAAAAGAAATTGAAAAGTATGTTAATTTTAGTGATTTTTAAATAAGAATACTTCGAAAAACGAGCGTTTCTAAAAACAGACCGGACATAAATGACTCTGATTACCTCTCGAAGAGTTAAGTTTAAACTTTGTTCTAATAATGTGTTTGATGTGTTTGAACAGAATTTAAATTTAATCCTTCGTATATGATTTTTGAGACCCGAGCGAATATTTAATCGCTCCCTAACTCTCGTAAAGGATCTAGGAAAATTTAGGAAAATTTCAAAACAGTGCAAATCTACTTACAGATTTAATTTTATTGCGTTCTATCTCTTAACTAAGTCTCTTTTATATCTCTGGAAAATAAATTTGCTCAAAAAATACACAGAAGGAAAATTAGTATTCACTTAAAACTAATATAATTAAATTAACAATATAATTATTATTTCATATATAAACAGCGATGTGTTATAATTTTATTTAAATATTATAATAGTCTTATAAGAAAAGTATATTTAATATGATTAATGTAATATAATATGATTATTTTGATGACAATGATATTAAAAAAAATCATATCAGCATATTCTTAATCCAATATTTTGTGGTCTATTTTTTAAAATTATTTTTAAATAATAAAATATATTTTTCTTTATTGAATCATATGAAGTATGTTCTCACAAGATAGTTATTTTAATTTAAGCTTATGTAATCTCACTTTGAGAGAGATTTACATGTAAAAACAAAGATGTTTTCAAACCAAATTTTTTCGCCTGTGTAAATTTTCAACAAAGTTATGGTAGTTCAAAGTTGCGCGGGAATGACAAAATCAGATTATACTGTATATCCCAAAAAATACGATTGTGCGCGTACGATTAGATCCAAGTTTAAATTATAGGAAAATTGGCTCCTCGGAATTCCGATGTACAAGAATGGTACATCGGATTTTTTTTTAATAAAAAATTCACATAACAGATTTCAACTTTTACCGTACGATCGATTCCTGGACCGCTCTTATTGCGATGGACGTTCTGGGCGCGGTTAATCTTATCGCAGATAAAGTTGATAAGAGATTTTACGCAATGCTATAACACCCAAGTAGAACAGGAGTTCACGATGACGTCAAAATAACGAGAAAATGGTCGAACCGTGACTGAAAAGTGAATTTCTTTTTAATAGAGTTTTTACATCATTTTGACATCGTCGTGATTTTTTGTACTGCCTGGTATACTGACGCGTGTCTTTAAAGTGTCATTGTAATCTGCTGTGGACGACTAAAGAGTTAGAAAGCTTGGTAAATGTAAATGTGCAAGAAAAGTTTGGTAACATAATATAGAGGAAAAAACCGCATAATTAAATAGTTGGGGATGGCGGAATTAATTAATAATTATATGGGGTAAAAAGAGTCGAGTGTCTGGCGTGGAAGGTTGATTCACCGCGTATGTGAATCAAAGCTCGGAAAACATTCAGCACGTGCGTTGACACTGTCAGATATTATTAGACATCATTATCTTCCCACAGTTGAAATATTAGCACTAATAACCGCGACTGACTCTCATTGGTCATCTCCACTTGGAAGAAAAGTTTCGTTCATCGGATAAGTCTTAATTAAACTTTAACCGAAGATTTGCGAGAAGTTTAATTCGCGAGAAGTTTAAAGTAAAAAAATAAAGTTTAAAATAAAAAAGTTCGGTTTCCTCTTTCTCTCTCTCTCTTTCTCTCTCTATTGCAAGAGCAACTCGGCGAATTTGCCGAGCAAAAAAATGCTCGTTTCGAGCACGTCAAAGGATCGACTGGTGAAAGAGCAGCATGTGTAGCTGTTAAAAGCACATTCTATCAGGCCACCAGCGACATATGGTGTTTCCTGTAGCATGAATCCGATATCGATACCGATTCGTCGTGCTTGCCGCGACATAACTGTATCATCTGTTAATAATCCGCCGCCAGTGTGCGGTCGAAATTTCTGGCATATTAATTGTCACCCCCAGATAATAATTGATAGACGTCACGCTCAGCCCGCGTATTAATTGTGTCACGCAGCGGCGGACATGACCGCCGCGTCGACAAGGAGATGATCCAATTTTTTGCGACGAATCGAAAATTCCGGATAACGGGGAAACACGGTTGCAAAAATAGAATGCGACAAGCGAATCGCGGCACGAATGCATCGGCTGAGTGTGTGTGTGGGTGTGAGAGAGAGAAAAAGAGAGAGAGAGAGAGACTGTGAGAGAGGCTGATTAACATCTCAAGGTTATGAATGCAATTTACTTCTCTTAAGTCGTAACGCGATACGCAATTAGATTTCTACCGCAAAATCGCGCCTGCAAGTTAAATTCACTCGTCGTTTTCTAAGTATCTGTGTAAATATCGCACGACAATCTATGATATTTTATACTATCTAAAACTTATCCAAACTTATACGTTTAGATGTATAATGATATTATATCATTATAACAGCTTTAAAATGTTAAATTATTTTATATATATTTTCATATATACATATTTCTGATATATTTTTCAGAAGATTACCAAAGATTGTCACACTTAATATATTGATTGTCATTAATCTTTTAATAAAAGAAGGTAATAAAAAGGTAGTCTTATTGTTTTATGAGAAAAATGTTGTCAATAAATAATTATAATTAGTTAAACATACAATATCCTTATATATTGCATGTCTTAATAAGTCACTTTTAAAAATGTTTGAAAATTAATGAAATAAACATCGGAAATAAACATAAATTTTGTAAAATTCCCGTTTTGCCTCACGTAGAAAGCATAATCAGATTATGTTTTTAAGAAAACATTATTTAACTTCGTTATGCTTTCATTGTTAGCTGTTTTTTCACAGTAAAACTTGTAGTCTTCAAATATCAAAGAATATTTTGATACAGTACGAAGAGAGCGTTGATTCATTTGTTTCTAATATGTTTAACATTTATTTAAACATTACGATAATCGTATTCGCGATACAAGGTGATGCGATATATCGCATTCATCGCGATTTTTAAAAAAGATCGGATCGCGATACGCAATTTCATAAATCGCACAACCCTACTCGAGATCCGAGAGAGCCGAGGTAACTTTGGGGGCTGAAAATCTCAGAATCCGTGGATCTCCTCAGGATCTTTTTATCTCGGGATACCTTAGGCCCTTGGATTTCTGGATTGCTGGGCGTATCCTCGGTTCCTCGGATTCGAGAGGAGTATACGTGACCCTCTTTCTTTCCGAAAGTTCTGTCTGAAATTTTTTCGACCTCCGCAAGACTCCCTTTCAGCACCTACATTCCGCTGCGCTTCATAACGGCGCATTGCGATGCAAATGCGACGGCAAGCAACAAATAAATCTGCCGCGCGACAAAGGTCGGCACTGATGCGAACAGAATCGCGAGGAAAGATAGAGCGGTAATCCGTCCGTTTGTCTTCCTTAGCTGCCGTATAACGGAGAGCTACTTATTTCCCCTTTCGTGGTCAAACTGAGGATTTACAGTCGCAAGTCTGTAAAATTGATAACCGGCTCGAATCGCGGATATTACTTGGTATTCTAAAAAGCACTCCGCGAGCGGCATTCATCGCCGACAGCAGTCACTATTGATCGTCCGAAAGTCCCTTTAATAATTCGCTGATCGATGAGAGACTGCGGGAGATCGAAGTCTTTAAAAATTTAAGTGAAAAATGCGGGCTCTGAAAATTTTAAGGGCCAGAAGAAATAGGCGCCTGTGGGAATTAGGGCATTCACAGTATCGAAACTATACTGCGCACCAAAATTAAAGAGGATCACTTCTCTCAATCATGAGACACAGGAGAGACTCAACGGGCCGTAACTTCGGAAAGAGTAATGGTAATGAGATGGTTGAAGAAGCATTTTATAGATCCAAGTCCCTAGTTTCCCGTCGTATTACCGAGCTCTACTTATCCTTTACGATGCTGCATGGACATAAATGAAGAACCGTCAACTGCTAAAATGTTTGACGAGTTGCAACGCTTTAATTAAAAAACGCATACAGAAGAGACTTATACCGTTCAAAAGCGCAAACTTCCCCTCTTGATTTACCCGCACTCACATTGTGATACAATCTTCTTTTTGTTATCTTAAAGCACATTTCACGTTAAGGTAGAAAGCATGTTTTCGGCTTTAATTGTGCTGACGGAGAGTGAATGAATTGTTCTACAATATTCTCTACGCAATTAATAGAAAACTTAAAATAACTTAATTAAAAATTCTATATCTCTGATAAATATAATTTTTCAATGTAATTATACGATTGAAAGATGAGATTAGGAATTGGGCGAGCAGTACTTTTCATTTAACTCGATATGTCTTAGCAACAAACAATAGTAACGGTAAAGTTATAAATTTAGTATGCTTGAAGAGTAGAAAGTTAGAACTTTAAGATACTTCTGATACCATCTCACTGTTATCATTTTTGCCGAAGTTACAGCTTGTTGAATTTTAGGCTGCATTGTGTTCAGCTTTGAAACCATTAACTCTCATACTCGTGTACTCGACAAACACTTTCTCAAACGCGAACTCTTGCTCTTCGTAAAAGCACCAACAACATATTCCACATGATCTCTTCTTAAAAATAATTCACATTTAAGTATTACGCAATGTTTCCAGATAGCACAGAGAAATTCAAAAAGAATTCAATCGTATGTCACCAATTCAGAATTCATTTTTAGATGCAAAAAGAATTCTTTTCATTGAACTGAACTCTGAAGAATTCTTTTTGTATCTGACAATGAATTCAGAATTGGTGATATACAATTGAATTCTTTTTCAATTATCTGTGCTATCTGGGTTGTCAGTGTTACAAATTGCTTGCTATCTGTAACTATTTAGCAAAGACATTGACTTTTTTAAATTATAACTATAATAACTGTAACTGTTTAAATGTAACAATAGCATATATTTCTTGAGTAATGGTAACAAATAAAATTGAAATCTTTACGATTAGTTTGTGAATACATGTAGAATATATGAAATAAGTAGCATTAAACTGTTAAGAATAGGATCTTCAAATCTTTCTTGGTGAAGACAGTAACTCGTTACTTCTAACTGATCACTATTTGAATAACAATGACGGTAATAAAGTATGCGCGCGGCATAAGATGTTCAATTCTCCGCTGTATATGGAGCGCGGCATAATTTCGATGACAGCAACGCTCATGACTTCGCGCATATTTTCTTGCATGAACAAGTAGCGCATCAGAAGTGTGCAAGTTTCATTTATATGTATATTTAAATGTGTATCTAAATGTCACATCGTGTTAACTTCATGTGCGAAATAATGAATGTTGTCATGATCGAAGTTATTCCGCGCTCAGAAGAGAATAATAATATTCGTTGCGCGCCGCGAATTTTAATAATTTTTCAAATTTAGCAATTATAAGTATACAGCGCAAAATATTGCAGCAACATTGTAGTAATGTTTCATCGCAAAATTGCAATATTGCAAAAGATTGCGAAAAATTGCTGCAACAATTGCAAAGATTGCGAAAATTGTAACAATAGTCTGTTTTCAGAAATATCGTAACGTCACAGTAATGTTGTAATGTAATATATATTTAGCAATATTTTGTGTATATTCATGTTGGCATAATAGTCTTAAAATGTGAAATTAAACTATTCTATCCTTATAGAAATTTAATACTGGTAAATAGTAAGTGATAATTTGGCCAGTGATAATTACTGTCGTTCAATAATTCACTCGTACGAGTAATACAATTACTATTTATTAATGGTCAATTTATCACAACCAGTGATACTTTTCTATAAGGGTAAAATGCGATAATTTTTTATGGAAAATTTTAGAATAATATAACTTCATGAGTTAGAGATATTATGCTGACATCATGTGTATGATAGTGTATATGTGTGTGTAAGCTACTTTTTATTTTAAGGAATTTCTAAGAATATAGACACTAGAAATTGAAAAAAATGATGTAAACATAAATTCGCAATTATATTTAGTAATTAGTGATATATATAATAAATTATATTAATAGTTTTATTGTTTTGTATGTGTGTGTGTGTGTGTGTAACTTTTTTCTTTATTTAGATTGGATCCCTCTATACACTTATTCCACATAACACAAGATTTAAAAGATATCCCAAAGACATTCAGAGGATTGCTAAATGTCTGCATAAGTCCTCAGAATATCCTAAAAATATTCCGAGGACTTCTAAATGTCCACACAAATCCCCAAAATATCCCTTTAAAATCTTATATTATGAGGGATAATATTTAATAAAATATAACATACTTTTATATAATATACTTTTAATCATTCTGCGTTTAAAATTACGGAGATAAGATCATTGAAAAATAAATACTTCGCGAGATATTCTATATCTTATTCTGATAGAGACGAATTCTTTTTGAATCTTCTCTTATCTCTTATTCTCTATCTCTGATAGAGATGAATTCTTTTTGAATTCTTTATATTATCTGGAGTTACAGCAATACTTTATAAACATTGTAAAAATATCATAATTTTATGTATGTGCGCGCGTATAAAAAATGAAGTAAATTATCGTGAAAAAACAGAGAAATTTTTTAAATATTCATTGTAGTTTGCATACACACAAATATGTCAATGCATTAAATTGATTAAAAATAAGATATAAAATAAGTTTATAAAAATAAAGCATATCACATTTTTAATTCCATTAAACTTTTTTAGGTAAAAAATTTGCATGTACTTTTTTATGATTGTAGAAATATTATCGCATATTTTTACGGAGAAAATAATAATAGTTCATATGTATATCTGTAAAAATATATTTACAATCGCATTTAAAGTAAAAAGATCACGCGGGCATGTTAAACAAAATATAAGTTCAAACATAACATCTTATATTATCTGTCACGTATGAAAATTATGAACGTAGCACGGACACACACCAAATGAAGACTTTATCGACAGTGCCAGAAATGATAGCGAAACAGTTCCAACTTAAAAATGAGTGCAGATGGCGTATTAAACAGTCACGAAAAAGGCTATAGAGCTAAACGCTGGCTCACATGTTTTCTATATTATGCAGGATTCACACACTGCATCTGCAACATCTTACCTACGATGACTCGAGAGAAACTTGAGGCCGGTGTCCCATTAGGCGGAAATTCTTAGCGGAACGGAACGCGCGCACCAATCACAGTTACTCCATTCTTTTCGTGAATAAAATATTCCGTTCCGCTAAGAATTTCCGTCTAATGAGACACCAGCTTGAGAGTGGCACTAGTCTGATTTTAGTAGTCAGAGCATTTTCAAAAATACACCTTTGCAAACGCGAAAACTATATTACTATCCCAGGATGTCTTCTAGATGTTAATACATTATGACTTAAATAACCTGCAGTAACATGACCGACTTTCGGCCCATGCACAAGAATTTCGGTTAGGCGACAGTTTCCCGAAAAGTGAAGGAAATAATGTTGGTATCAAGGAAAATCTCTACACGATATAATTTAAAGATTTGTTCTTTCTAACTGCACTGCTGAACTGGTGCAATAAATTGAAGTGAGATAAGTATACGTTTTCTTACTCTAACCTTTTACGTTAGTCCAGCAGTGTGCAGTTACAAAGAACAGATCTTTAACTTATAGATCTTTAACGTGTAAAGATTTTCCTTGGTACCAACATTATCCCCTCCATTTTTCGGAAAACTGTCGCCTAACCAGAATTTCCTACGACGCTAAGTTAGATCCAACGTTATAAACGCGACTTTCGGATATTGGAAAATTATTTTCAAGATACTGTGCGTATTACTGAAGGAATAGAGCCACATTGACGCACCTTGTGATCCGGGAGACGATGCAGAGCGAAATACGCACACGTTACGATATTTAAATGTCGTTTTCCAATATACGAAAGTCGCGTTCATAACATTGGATCCAACTTAGCGTCGTAGGAAATTCTCATGCAAGGGCCGAAAGTCGGTCATGTTATTTCAAGTTATTTAGGTAATATAGTGTTAGCATCTAGAACACATTCTGGGATAATATTTTACAGTTTTTTGAAGTAATTTTCGTGTTTGCAAAGATGTATTTTCGAAAATACATCTTTGAAAATTATCCCAGAATGTGCTCTAGATGCTAACTATATGACCTAAATAACTTGAAGTAACATGACCGACTTTTGGCCTATGTCCGAGAATCTGACTTTCCTATGACGCTAAGTTGGATCCAACGTTATGCTCTACACGCTAACACTATATGACCTAACCTGCAGTAACATGACCGACTCTCGTCCCATGCGCAGATAGGTACCACTGCGCATGCGCGAGAATTCGAATATAATGCTACGATGGATCTAATGTTATGGGCGCGACTTTGGGATACTGAAAAATTATTTTCAAGATTCTAGGGGGAGTTACTGAGGGAATAGAGTGACATTAAAGCATTGTCATGCAAGAGACAATGCAGAGCGAAATACGCACACTTCACGTCATTTTCGATAATATATCTTTGCAAACGCGAAAATTTCTTTAAACAACTTTAAAAAATTATGCCCGGCTTAACTAACTCGGCTTGATAAATTAGTGAAGACTCAAAATACTTCGTTTCAAATCTTGGCTTAATAATTTAACGGAAACATGTAGCACATCGGTCCGAATCTCGGCTTAATAATTTAGCGAGAAATCGAAACATTTCGATTCGAGTCTCGGCTTAATAATTTAAATTGTTGTTTTTAATTGGTCGAAATTTAATTTATCGTTTTGTCAACAACAAACGCGTATGCATAAGAAAATATCTCTGAAGAGATATGTCGTATATAATACGACATAACAAGTTATAAATTATATTAATCAAATAGTATGTATAGAGCATACATAAGGTATATATAAAACATATATAGAGCATAAAAAAGCATTTATAACATATACAGAGCATATAAATATGACATGTTGAAATATATCAGTTAATGTATCATCAAGAAACAATCCAACGTGAAGGAAGCCTGCCGAGTCGAAATTTCAATTGGCCATTGTTATGCAAGAATGATCCAATTCAAATAATTATAAGCTTTTATCAATAGATACTCCATTCACATCAACCAAATAAGAAAATTCAAGCCTTATAGATGCTTCAAATAAATTAAGAAGTTTTTTGTTTTTTAACAGGCGCGTCTTTTTGCAGTTTTCTAAGGATAAGCTAGTCAGTACTCGTAAAGAAATGGAAATGCTTGACTCGTTTAAACTATTGCGAAAATCTCAGAGCTAAATTCTTTGGTTGGATCATTCTTACGTAACTCCGGCGAATTGCAAATTTCAATTCTTACTTTACTTCCCGTCGGACTCAATGCGATTTACGTCTACAAACATGCAATCTACGTAAAGTGACGCTCTGTGTCTACTATATGAGCGTCTAAATTGAGCACTCACCATTACGCGTCGTCCCACGGTGTCCAGGGTCCATCTGTCCAAGGTCCACCTGTCCAGGATCCACTCATCCTGTCCCTGCATCTGACACTGCAATGGTCCTCGTGTCCCACGTCGCCTATAATTCACTCCCGATCGCGGTAATCTAACGGAAGTTTCACGAAAAATCCCGTCTTTCTTGAGGGATACACTTCGAGTTGCAAATTGCGTATGAAATATCGCGAACTGCGTCTTGGAGGAAATGTCGGCCTTTCGAGTAAACGACGAGTATGTGTGATGATTTCAGCAACGATCCGATCGAGTTATAATGTATCGCTTTGATACACGCACGACGCGAATACACGCTTACGAAGGAAACGGAATCCGCGAGCGAAAGAACACGCAACGCGAATCGAAGGCCGATCTCGCGATCTTTTAACGCGTAGGCGAAGTAATCTGTGCGAGATTCTCACATACGACACGGAATATCTTTAAGGTAACGTTTCGATGATGCAGCGTAGTAGGCTATATAGCTCCGCAATATTTTTGCGGATAACAGCTCCGCAATACTTTTGCGAAGACAATTCCGCAATATTTTTGCGGATAACAGCTCCGCAATACTTTTGCGAAGACAATTCCGCAATATTTTTGCGGATAACAGTTCCGCAATACTTTTGCGAAGACAATTCCGCAATGCTTTTGCGGATAACAACTCCGCAATATTTCTGTAAAGTTCGCTCGCGACTTTTCCGCAAATACGATTGGGTGAAATTCGCAAACCTATTAAATTAATAATCGCGAACGCGAGAGTGAATGAAAAATCAAAAACTAAAATTGTGACGATAGAGATAAAGATTCTATTCAAAATTCACGCGAAAAAAATGTTACTGCGTGAGACGTCTGTCTTCGTTTGATGGAACTTGTCGCGCACCGCGTAAGTAAACAACAACTGCTCGCATGTCTGATTTGTGTACATCGCGTTTTTCGCGAGAGATCAACACTCGGTAGCATTGTCTCTATTGTGTCCCGCGTTAGGAAACTCTAACTCTAAGTGAAAAATTTAAACTTGGAAATTTTCCGATGATCGTGAAATTAATTTTGCGAGCAGGTTATATAATCACGTTATATCGCTTCGTGCAGATGCCACACGATATCGAATTTTACTTAATAACGAAGTATAAACTCTACTTTATAAAATGCAATTGTGATTCAAGCGAGAGAGAAAATTGAAAAAATTAACGACCGACGAAAGATCTATGACGCGCGTGATGTGATTGCATATTTTCTGTGGCGCAATCTTTTTGCGCGTTAGCGCACTGCTCGAGACGCCTGAAAGATCGCATTCAATAAAACTGAACAATTTTACAAAATTTTGAATGTTCAGAGCGTATACTCAATATTTTAAGCATACCTTACTAGATAGTGTTGATTAAGCAAAATTTCTTCCGACAAAAATCGTCGACCAATCAATAATCTAAGTTAACCAATTAATAAATGTATGTACATTGAGAGAAAACTACTTGAAAATTTATTTGCCAAATTTATATAGAATATGCATTACTAAATTATTCTTTGAAAAAGCGATCTTTCAAATGTTTCGAGCAGGGTGCTTTTTATTGGACGGCACATACGCATACTACAACTACAGCAAAGTAAATCGCATTGATTAAACATGCACTACGTTGAAAGACTTTTTGTCTTTCTATTATTAATATGTTGTTTTGACTCACCGAACCACCGATCAGGGCAGCCACGTCCTGCTTTCGTTTCTGGAACAGAAAAATGCCGATTAGATTCGTGCATTGATGTCAATTTGAGTGAAGAAGTTTAAGTGATTAAAAAAAAATAAATATTTCACGCTGGAAAAATTTTTCGGAATGCATTCACACTAAAATATTCTACTTTTTTTTTTCTTGATGTTGCAAATAAATCTCTTAAAACAAATCAACATTTTTTAAATGGCAAAGTTACCCAGAAAAATTCTCTTCACGTGTAATTACAATTTAACGCGCTCTTTGACTTAATTCAAATTGTTTCAATTGAGCAACAAAATTATCAATCTTGTCGGATTTCTAATTATGAATGCTAATTAATGATGCTCACCTTCGAGCAGACCCTGCTCGGCCCGAGCCGGATTCTCCGGCGCAGCATCCCTTTAAAGTCGAGTGCTCGTTTCTGTAACAGAAACCAAGTTTAATTTAGTACTAATTAATTACACAATAATGGAGGCATTCGATCATTATTATTTCCTTATTATCCGCTCGCGGCTATTATCATTTGATTGTATTATGATCAAGTATTATTATAATTATTACAAAAAAGTAATAATATTCGAATAATAAATGTAGTAATAATAATACCTGATCAACAATCATACGATAATATCCGCGAGTGGATAATAACTGAATAACGATGACCGAATAATCGATACTAATAACGAATAACAATAACTGGGCAACGGCGATAATAACTGAACAAAGACGAGGTAAAAAAATCGTAACGGCACATCCGAGTTGCTTTTCTATGCGTAATATCAACAATTAAATAATAACCGAATAAAGAAGTAATAATACTCAAATAATAAATGGATGTTGATGATATTTAATCGGCATTGAGGAACTTGATATCGCGATATTTCTCTATCTAACGAGTAGAAAAATAAATGAAACGCGGTAATTACCTATCGCGATAAAACCCGCAGCACCTGCTCTCGTGAGAACTACGCGTCTCAATTCGTGTTAATTATCGCCTTAATTATGGCGAAGTCAAAATGCGGCGCAAAATAATTTTTGCGGTAACGTCAAAAATCGACGCGAAATAATTTAGAAAATAACGCGGCTCCCGATGTACTCATCTCGACGGTTAAGAGTGTTATGGCGTGATGTTCGAGCACGCGTGTTTACAAGGCCCGGTCGCGCGCCCCCTCCCCCCCTCTCAGCGCCACTCAGTCAGCGGCACGAGAGGACCCTTACAACGATCGGTTTACCTGGCCTTTGTGAAGCTTAGAGTTTTTGTTGGAATCGTTGCTCAGCCGTATTTGTTATTGTCGATTATTCGATCATCATTTCGTTATTATCCATTCACGAATATTATCACACGATTGTCGAACAGATATTATTATCATTACTATTTAATAGAGTATTATTATTTCTTTATTCGGTTCTTATTTAATGTATTCGATTATTATTTAATTATTGCTATTACGCGTAGGAAAAGAACTCGGGCGTGCCGTTACGACGATTTCTTTATCTCGTCTTTGTTCAGTTATTATCATAAGGTGACCAGACGTCCCGATTTTTTCGCGACAGTTCCGATTTTTCATTCTTTGTTCCGAACTCTTTTGAGTGCTATTCAGGACACCGATTTGTCATCATTTTCAATAACTGTCAAATAATTTTCGAATCTTTTTCCCCACCTCCCCCGTGCTTCACGTATTTATGAAGTGTCCCGAATTCAGGGCTGGGAAATCTGGTCACCTCCCTTATAGAAAAGTATCACTGGCTGTGATAAATTGGCCAGTAATAAATAGTAATTTTATTACTCGTACGAGTAATAAAATTATTGAACGACAGTAATTATCATTGGCCAAATTATTACTTATCAGTATTACATTTCTATAAGGGCTTACATATACCGCGAGAAAAAACTAGAAGATTACTTATGTTGTCTTCACGATACGCCCCGGCGATCGCACATCGCTATTCTCGACATTCCCGAGATTTATTAACGCGCGAAACTTACTTTCGACGGGTTCGAAATATCGAATATCGATATATATCGAATGTCGTTTTTTTCACGATATATTTTCGAGAATCAGGGCTTTGGGCACGCAAGCGTTTTTCCTTCTCTACTTATGCACAGAGAATTTTTCGTCTATCTATGTGACAAGTTGTCACATAGATAGACCAAGCATTTTGTGTGAGTTTAAAGAGGGAAAAACGCTAGCATGGTCGGGTTGCAAAACGTATCTCTGCTGCAAGATCACTGACATTACTAGCAACAAAATTTGCTATTAGTAAAGTTAAAAGTATTTTAACAGAAACTTTTTGCTAAACAGACTACATTTTATTTGTCAATCGATTTTTCTACATAAAGTAATTAATTTTTATACATTAATAACGATACTTTTTTAAAGACAATATGTACATGTTGGCCAAGAATAGATTTATATCATTTCTGTACTATTAACGCTCTTTCTGCTCTTTATTTCCTTAGTTCCTTTATGTACACTCGTCAACAAAATTATCGCATAGGTTAATTCATGTCGAAATTTCGTACAATTTTAAATGAGTATAATACCGCGGAACATCGTATTTGAAATCTTTTTGTAATATTTCAAGAGTAAAGTCTGTATTTTAAGGAGCATTTGTCGGATTTTCAATTTATTCTCTTTCCTTCCCGCAGTCCTTTCACAAGTAAAAACGTGTAGCGTCTCCAAAAAAATTGCACAATTTGATGTATCCTACGGGATGGAATAAATTTTTTCGTAAATTTCATGATAACTATCGTTAAGTATAGGCTTTCCTCCACAATTAAAAAAAAAGCGGATTTGTACGATTTTTTTTCGCACAGTTGCGACATATCAAAGTTAGCTATGCATTTTTTTTTAAATCGCTTAATTGACGCATTTTACTGGAATGAATTTTTTTCACAAATCTTACGATAACCATTGTAAAATATGGACGTTTCTTTGCAAATAAGAAAATTAAGAAGAAGTGTGCATGACTTTGTTCCGCGGCATATCAAACGTACCGATGATGAATTTTTAATCAATTACCGTTAGTATTAACATTACCGATGCGTACCACGGGGAGGTTGCTGGTCGGGTCTTGCGTATTATGTGTGTGTGTGTGTGTGTGTGTGTGTGTGTGTGTGTGCTGCACGTGCGTGTGTGTGTGTGCATGTCACGATAACTGATTAAAAATGTATAGGTAACTTTGATATACCGTACAACATCGCGGAAGAAATGTATACTTTTTCTTTATTTTTCTATTTGTAAGGAAACATTGATATTTTAGAATAATTATCGTCAGATTTGTGAAAAGAATTCATTCCACTCAATAGAGTGCGTCAAATGAAGTGATAACAAAAATGTATAGGTAACTTTGATGTTTTTTTTTGCAACTCCGCGAAAAAAACGCACAAATCCGATGGTTATCATAAAATTTACGAAAAAAATTTATTCCATCCCGTAGGATACGTCACATTGTGCAATTTTTTGGAGACGCAACACGTCTTTACTTGTGAAAAGACTGCGGAAAGGGGAGAGAATAATTTCAAAATATCTGACTAATATGCCCCTTAAAGTACAGACTTCCCTTTTAAAATAAAAAAAAATTTTTCAAATACGATAATGTTTCGCGGTATTATGTTTATTAAAAATTATGCGACATTTCGACATAAATTAACCAATGCGATAATTTTGTTGACGAGTGTGTTTTATGTGTAAAAAAATATTCCATTTAATATAATAATTAGTTAAATAGTAAAAATACGTACACGTGAGAAGCAACACGCGAGCGTCGAGATATAATAAAAAGGCCTCGCCGCTTGTAGTATTAGCTATAGCTATAGGTCGGGAGAGAGACGGCAGCTTGTACGTCTGCACTCTTCCACCGCCCGAGCCTGGCCGAAGCGTCAAGCGCTATAGTTCGTGACAGGCAGCCCACACATATACAGTTCTTCGCTTGTGTGCGCTGCGCCGCACGCACTATAGTTACGCGTACTCGATCCTACATGTGGCAGCTCTGGCGCCGCGGCCGAAAAGAACGCGCTCTATGAGATATTTCTCTCTCCGATCTCTTTTCCTAACAAGCTGACGCAACTGCCCGAATATTCCGCATCTCTCTCTCTCTCTCTCTCTCTCTCTCTCTCTCTCTCTCTCTCTCTCTC
>NW_022639490.1:580724-588881 GCF_010583005.1 Odontomachus brunneus | reverse complement strand
CTCTCTCTCTCTCTCTCTCTCTCTCTCTCTCTCTCTCTCTCTCTCGCTTTCTCTCTGATTGTCATCGCATTTCTAATTCCCGTTCAATAAATCCGACGATCGTCCGATTCTATTGCTACTTGAGCGAGTCGATGTTATTAGCAAATGTAAGAGACGTCGGCGCGACACGTCGCGACAAGCACCGGCCGCATATTACCGCGAATAGAAACGAGAAGATTACTTACAAGTGACGTCTTCACGATACGCCCCGGCGATCGCACATCACTATTCTCGACACTCCCGAGACTTATTAACGCGCGAGATGCACTTTTGATGGATAAAAGACGCGAGAAACGCGAAGCGATGCGGATCGATGTATGTCCATGGTTGCTGCTTGGCGCGAAAAGATCGAGCATTTCGCGCGATTCATTACCAACGTCTAGATTGAATAATCACGATGACAATCTCGTAGTGCGAAACGAACGCGATTGGTCTAGAGAGGTTAGTAACTCGAGTAAGTGGTTAAAGCGTCCGCCATACAGATCGTGTCGTTGTAGACGCGCGACCTCGTTTGCATCACTGGCGCGTTTATTGCTAAAATATATAGAGTTTATTGCTAAAATATATATAGTTACATAAAAAATGACAATTTTTCAATTTTATCCTCCAGGTGTTTTTATACCAAAAAATTATTTCTATAAAAAACGACAAGAAGTTTTAAAGACAGAATTTTCTACTTATTTGTTGGCGAACGTTGTACATTCATTTATTCGCCTTCTAGAAATCAAACCCGATAGAATGTTTTCTGCTTTAAGGCAGAAAAACACAATGAAAAAAGGTTGTATCGGAATCTACGTATATGCAAATTAAAGGGGAAAGTTCATTCTTTCAAATGTTAGTTCTATATGATTTTTTTATATTTTCGCGGCAACAAGGATTGAAAATAAACGAATTAACTACATAATATACGAAATATCGATGTATATGACGTGTGATATATAAAAATTGTTTTAAAAAAGATCATATAAATAGAATAACATTTATTTTTATTACTGTTATTATCATTGCTTTTTCCAATAACTTCAGTGTATTTTTACATTTCATGTTACACTTCAATTAATACAATATAGGCCATAGGGTAATTCAATTAATAACTGACCCTTGAACGAGCATCGATTCTGCTTCGCTTCACCATCACATATGATATATTATTTCATAGTTTGGAACACTTATTCGACCTATGTTAACAAATGCAATTGTCGATATATTATGATCCTCTTACATTTGAATCAAATTCTTTCGTCCCTTCTTCTATACATTGTTCTTTTTATAATATTTACACATATTAATAGATCAGAGAGTACAATTCTACACTGAATGGACACAGAGTAGCGGAAACTTACACAAGACGCCACAAAATCTTTTGACACGATTATAGAAAATATAAATTTCTTTTCAATAAAACATTACAAAGAGACTTAATTATAATATTTCTCTTCTAGACACTTGCCAATTTTGAATCATTTTATTTTGATAAAAAGATACGCATAAACGTAGAGCTTTTATCTCCTATATGACGAATATTAATTTTTACGGCGTATCACAAAGTTTTGTATTCACATAATAAAATTTTTATTACTCGTAATAAAATAACAAGTTTTATTACAGTGAATACAAAACTCCGTAATGCCGCAACCTTCACTTGTTATTGTTTTTTATCAAGGCTACATCACTAGTTCAGTATTAAGTTCATGAAAGTTTAGAAAGTTGCATGTATATCGATCTCACGAAGACAGGCCTCGTGAGATCGATGCACAGAACTACGTGGTCTAACTTTTTAGACGAGTTTAAACGCAAATCCGTAGTGAAACACGAAGGAAAGTTGAGTACATCAAGCAACGTGTCTCCATTAAACAATTCCCGCTTCTGCATGCCCAAATGGCGTAACTTCCCGACCAGTTGACTGTTTTCAACGTGAGTCAACTTTCACGTGAAAATAAAGTCTCTTCGAGCTCGAGTCTCGTAATTATTTCCAACAATTACATATATATTTATATCAATATAACTATTTGCAAAACAGATTACTCTCGTCATGAATCGTCAATATCATATCGGAACAATTATGATAGAAAGTGTAATAGCAGTTTCTATCATTCAACCCAGACATGCCTGACACTTTCATCGTAGCGCATTCTCATCCTGTTTACAATTAAGTGACAATCCTGTGTACAATTAAGTGACTCTACTTTAAATGTCTCGACTTTTAATCCCTACCTTTTGTTTTGCGCTGCTCTCTCGGCAGCCATAACGTATATCTTTGGGCGCAACTTTATTTACACACATACATACACACACTCGAGATGAGAAAGAAAAATGCTTCAAGTATCCCGAGGCACATCTGGGTTTAAACACATACGTATATATCAATACGTGTATTGCAATGTAATAATCTTTTTATGTAATTGTTCTTTTTCTTTCCATCATTATAATGATCTACACAATCTCTAAAAGTGAAACTTGATAACTTGTGGACCAAGACATTACACAATGTCAAATATACATACATACATACATATATATATATATATATATATATATATATATATATACATATACATACATATACATATATATATATGTATTGGCGTGTACTTATAAAATATATATCGAATAAATTATAGATTAAATTACAAAAATTACTCAATACACACATATCCCAATATGCACAAGTCACTTAACAAAACAACCGCGCACCACTTTCAGTTCATTGTTCCCGCTCCCGTTTTTCTTTTTGTTTTTTTTTCTTTTTTTCTCAAAACACTATGGAGATCAATAAAGTAATGGACTGACTGAGAAAACGGCTACGTGTAGTAAAATAGAAATATATACGACTCTTACCCAAAGTATTGCATTACAGTGGTATAATAGACAAATTACTCCGTTGGTGCGTGATCTTAAACGATTCTACGAAAAAAGTACAACATGTACACGTTAAACACGGATTTGACAAGGTCTAGATGGAAGAGAGAATGGCTTATCTGTTTAATTTGTGTTTCAGCCCATTACTGTTGGTAACGTTTCTGCTGTCGGATAGACGTCTGTCCTCGTTAAACCGAGCTAACTTGAATCGAAGCACCCATAGACTCCGTCTCATTATGCGCTCTCAGATTCATGGAGTTTTCGATATTACCACCGTCGTTAACATCACCGCCTAACGACCCCAGTCTCTCGTTGTCTATCAACGCAACGTTCGGATCTATTATGATCGCGTTGTTCTCCACACTGTTATTCTTCTTTCGGATCGCGCATCCGTTGACATTTCCGTCGACGTCCGTCTGGTCATTGTTCAGCATCGACAGGCTGCCCTTGATGTTCTCCCTCGACGTCGTTTGAGAGCCGAGCTTCTTCTCCTTCTCGGACGTCACGTGAGCGTTCTTCGTTACCTTGCTCTCTTTCTCTTTAGGTTTCTTGCCGAGTACTGGGAAATTGGTAATCTTCGAAGCAGTCTTTTGATCCTTTGATTGTCTCATGGAACCAACGCGATTCGGCTCCGTTGATTCTTGTTCCTCCGTGATCGATACCAGGTTACTTTTACCTTCTCCAGTGGTTTCATCTTTTACAACTTGTATTGGTATGTCATCTGAAGGCAAACGAAAGTTTCTTATACAATATTGTCCTCCGCAGAGAAGGAAGCTTTTTACCGTCAAATTGGACTTGGCAATAATAAAAGCGATATTAAAACTTGATAAGCATCTCAGATAGAGGCAAGGAGAAACATACATATCGATACATTCTATACAATGATTCGTTTAAATTACGCGTGTGATATGCTATATAGAGATAATTTGTTTCACAATCTATGTATTGATAAGATATATAAAGGGGATCAAATTAAATATTTAAATAGCTAATTAATTACACATTCCATATATGGCAATATAGAGAGAAATATATCTTAGTTCTCAGTGAAAATATTTGATCACAATATTAATATTATTAATATTACCGGCGTGTTTATTTTCTATTGATCGCGAATATTTTTATCTATAATTACATTGTAGATATATTGCATTTAATAGGAGCGGGCTCTCCTCAGCCATTTGATAAACACATAGAACATAAACAACATTATATAAATAATACTAAACATATCTCTGATAGAATAATACAAGTGCAAAAAGAAAAGTGTAATACAACGAAAGAAAAGGAAGACTGCAAGTAAAGATAACATTCAAACGAGGATAGCAAAAAAGAAATACAAAAGGAGATACACAATTAGTGGGAAAGAAATATCAAATACATTTTCTAGTCAAGCAATGTACTTGAAACTTTTTGGTGCGGGTAGATAAATGTGCCGTGTCGACATGCATATTTTCCCGGTCATGCACGTTTCTGTTTAGACTCTGTTTTTTATGCGTATGTCTGGTTATAGCTGGGATTGGTGTTTCTGAAAGGAATACATCCACGATCACATGAATCACTTATATATCATAATATGTATATATATATATATATATGTGTACATATTTTAACTGACTTTGCGTGTGTGCTAGTGTACACCGAATGAAAACATAATATTGTAAGTTTGATGAAGAATTGTAGCGTGATGAGAGAGATTTACGCCATCCTACAGTGTAACTGAAGTGACAATACCATATGTTTGATGACAGCGCGGCAGTAGCGCAATAACCGATCGATCTATTGCCTTCCGTATACAAATTTTCCACCGACTCTCGAATGATCTCCCCCAGCGCCTGCTCCTCTAATACGCTATACAGATGCGCGTTAGCGGCCAATCTATCGTCGCCAAAGGTAGAATCGCACTTTATGCTACTCTCTTTTCTAGCTTTCTGACTCGCGTCGTCCTTATTCTCGTGAGTTGCTTTCTTTGACTGCTGATCTTTGCTCCTTTTAGGAGAGGACTTTATCGGCGAGCTATGACTGCTGCATACACTCCCACGTCTGGAGCCTTCCAGTGAGGAGGAAGAATGCGCCTTCCCTACGCCCGTGTCCTTCTTATCAACGGAGCTTGGAAGCGCGTGCTTCCAATGCCATGGCCGACGTTTGCTGCTCCCAGACACTGTCGGTTGCTGTTGCTTCTCGACTTGACAATTGCTCAATTCGACCGCAAATAACTTCTCATCCAGATCGTCTAATGACACAGGCGCGCAATCCATATTTGTTGGATTTTTTGTTTATAACTTTAACTTATTATATACGTATGTTAAGATCTCATACACTTCGTAATGTATGAATTCGTGGATCAATATTTTGTATGTGTCTATAATGTAAACGTATGTAAACGTATAATACGATTTGCGACTTATCAGTAGGGGGATCACACAATACAAACGTGAGAAAATGTAAATAGTACATTGTCCATGGTTCTCACAGAGATGTGGGCAATTATTGTATCAATATTTGCTTATCAACGAACAACTATTCACTCATGGGGAAAAAAGAAACGTTTTTAATTCAGCAATAATCTCATAAAACTTAGAGGGATACCACATGCAAGCTTGGGCCTAAAGATACTTGACACATTCATGTCCATGCATATCCGCTTGTGTATTAGTTATGCCTGTTGTATATATTAGGATTGTGTAAGGTAGCTAATATTCAAACACATCATTAAGATCTCATTTATGCGTGTTAGCTAATTTTAATGGAACGTAGCTGTGATGTTATTACTGTTAGTGATTAGCACCTTTATTGGTCACCAAAGATATTCGCCAATGTACAAAATTTGCGTAAAATACATTAATAATTTCAGTTGTACAAGTAAATTTTGAGCATAGTCAAAGAAACTAGACAAACTTTTTGAAAAATACCAAAGGAAGATTTAATAAGAATGAGTAGGTTAGACATTTTTTATCTTATATATTTACAAATAATTTTAAATTAGTTATTTGATGCATGTAATATTAAAGTGATGTACTTTTAAAATTTAATACATTCCTTTGTTATCGTTAAATTTATCTAGACGTCGTAGACACCAGATTAACATTTTATAGTAAAGATATACAAAATATATGAACATACCTGGTAATTTCTTAGTACGGAAAGAAGCATTTGTGATCATAGACTTTGAAACGGTTGGTGTAGTAGTTGCTGGGGACAGTGCAACGCTAATTCCAATTGGTCCATCACTTCCTTGACCTGAGAAAAATATTAAAATAGACTGTAAAATATCTATTTTTACATGTAGCAAAGTCTGGTATAGATTTCTCTAACACTTGAACAGATAACACACAATATGTCGTGTCATTAAGGTAATTACCTGGTGCTCCAGAACTGGCAGAATTGCGTATTGCGTTAGTAACTAACATTACACTTGGATATGCTTCATAACATGCTCTATTATGAATATCTTCTATGGCTTGATTTGCCACGTACCAGCATTCGTTATACCTGCAAACAATAATATCCCATTGTGCAATATATTTCTTTGTAAAAGCGCAACGATCTAATAAATTAGTTAATGTTAAATTTCATCAAAGTAAAAGATTATTTAAGATATGTAGTAAAATGTTCTGTTAGACTAGAAACTAAAAGGTTTCATCAAATTTGTGATAATGCAAAATGCATGCTACATACATGGCAAAATATACAGCATGTGAGAATTCCAAGAGAAACTGACTGGACACTGGTATGCGTGGCAAAAGTCTTGGAACAAAACTAGACTCACTGCCGTATGAAGAACGCTGATGATGTCCTGGTTTCATAAATCCTTGAGTGACAAGTCTGCAGAAACAGAATTGTGCGGATCAAGATTGGATACATGTAACTAATAATCATGCTCAAACTTACTTTGTTGCAACTTTACACAACTGTTCCATAGCAAATTTATTTATATAACCGAGTTGCTGATTGTAGATGAAAAGCAGAGCTGTCATTACTTTCAATCGATTTTGTGCATTTAATGTCTCAACTTGCTGCAATGGACCCCAGCTCACAAGTTTCGTATTGCACTCTTCGAAACGTCGCACCGCGCTTACTGTTAACGATGCTGGTGCTAAAGTCTCAGGCTGTTTAAAAGAAATATTGCTATGAAATCATAGATAATTAATCCAAGAACTTGTATATAAAGTGCATAGTTTATAAAATTAAGAAATTCTCAACAAGACTGCTGTTCCTATCTTTGAGAAAAAGTTGATTTAAATTATGCAAAAATGATGATTTAAATTACGCAAAAATTTCTGTTGTAATTTCTCTTTTCTAAAAACCAATTTCTGATTTCTATTTTTTTTTTCTAGACTTTATGTACCAAATATAAATATGTGTCAACATACCTGATGGAATATGGATAACATAGCAAGAGATGGTAATCTAAATGAGATTGCTTTTTGTTGACCTGATTTATCCACCACTTCTAAATTGTACAATCCAATCAATAAGGTTTCAAGAGAACGACAACTCTGTTGGAAATTAAATATTATTAATAGATATGATGTTAAACTACTACTATTTATTGCATCTAGAAAGTTATTTTTATAAAAATTATAATAAAATAAAAAAATCAATTGATCTGATCAGGTAACTCCTTCACTCTTCACTGTACTACAGCCAAGTAATACAAGGTATTAGAATCATTTGTCCTATAAATTACATGTCTTTCATATTATGTAACTTCTCATAAGCATCAATTATATATCATGATAGTATAAAGAATGATAGGTAAATAACATGGTTTATAAGCAAGCTGATAACATGTTATTATTAATGATATACTTCTATTTTTTATTTAATAAAGGCATGATCTCACCTTAATATCACCATGTGCGGCAGAATTTAGATAAATATATATCAGCGTTGGTAGAAATTGCAGAGTGAACCTTTGTAGTTCTATTTCCCGTGATCGGTAAAAATTATATAATTGATTACATACTGTGTCCATCAACTGTAACAATAATTCAAGATTTAAAGAACACAGTCACTATTGGCTCAGAATGAAAATATTTTGCAACGCAACAACACAATATTTATTTTAAATGTCTCAAACTGTCAAAGTTATAAAATTCTATTTTTAAATAATAATGAATTGCATAAACATCAAGTTATTTATATGTTATTTGCATACAACATACATATATAATTTCAATGATTGTAAAACCTGATCTATATGTGTTTTGCTTTTTTTGTCCTCTTTAACTTGCTAAAGGCTTAAGGTTTAAGTTA
>NW_022639490.1:575737-580439 GCF_010583005.1 Odontomachus brunneus | reverse complement strand
ATATATATATATATATATATATATATATATATATATATATATATATATATATAAAGGAAACAGAAAGCAAAGAGCACAAACACATATCAAGCTTGACAGTTGCTCTATACATATGTAAAACTACACTAACTGTCAAGATGCTTATGGGTGTTAGTAAGGCGATAAGAAGCTGAGGGCAAATGTAATCATCCTCAGAGACATTATGCATACAAGACGACCGAGATTCTACGTGAGGTGAACGCTCGTTAATTCGATTAAACACGGACACATTCGCCGTACCTCGCTATATTTAGTGCGCTCCTCCAGAAGCATGTAGAGCGCTCGTACGATCTCGTTGTCCTGCGAGAGCGTGCTGGCGAACGTGTGCAGTTCCGACTGCGAGACGTCTTTACAGTCCGCCAACCACTCGTTTATCAAGCTCTCCGTCATTTTCGGACGCCTCTCGCCTTCGTCAATAAATCAGGATCTTGCTGATGAGAAATCGCGGCTTCGACTTCGACTCGCTGGCCGTCACCGTGACAGTCATCACACAGCTTTATCGTGGAATTGTCGCGACGCACGGTTGCATCAAGAAGAACAAAACGAAGCTGATCGAGCTGCGAGTCCGGTTACATGTCTCGGCGGCTACTCTTTTTTTTGTCCCGTCTCTCTCGTGGATGCACTCGCGACGCGAACGTTCGACTTCGACGCTTCATGCACGTTATACGCGAACAACCTGGAACAACTCACGCCAGGTTATTGCCAGTCGCTATCGCTGGCAACTGATCGCGACACTCACCAATGACGTTTCATGTCGCCGCGCCTCTCGCGCGCATGATCGTGGTTCGTTCTTTCTAGTTGCACTTCGGGTGAGTTCTTAAGGCTTTCCTGGGTACTCGCCGTAGAACTCTGGATTGATGACGTCAGGAGCGAAATGTCGAAAATTCTTGTGTTTCCAAATAAAAAAACATTTAAGAAGATGTGAAAATATATCTTTAAGAAGATATGAAAGAACATATGAAAGAACGCTTCTGTTAAGAATATTTGTAAGATGCTCCAAAAACTATCATTTGCAGTCAATAAATAGCCGTAAAATTAACATGCAATCTATAAACATATAAGATAGACTTAAGCTCATTCTATAATAGCAGTAAGCTGTAAAAAATAGGAAGTAAAAATAAGAAATTGACTAATCATAGTTGATTATTCTTCTCACATTCGATTGCGATTGGTCAATTTCTCACTCTTAAGGCCAAATTAGGGTGTATATCAGTTGGATACGGGGCAATTGGACACAGTCCAATCACAAGTCGCTGTTCCAAGAGACTCTACAAATGTCTCTAATCACACGGTGCTGTGATTGGCTGTGTCCAAATGCACCGTGTCCAAGCGCACCGCTCCTCCAAATTACACTAGCGATTGGCGATAGATGATTGACGATTGAAGATTGGAACTTGACCAATTGGAACAAAGCAAGCTAAGGCTGAAGCTTGTTGATTCGTTAAAATCTAATCTTTAATTGCCAATCGTCAATCATCAATCGCTTGTGTGATTTGGCTTTTAAGTCCGTGTCATACTACAAATTGGAGATAGAAGATTGCGGATTGAAGATTGGAACTTGACCAATTGGAATCAAGCAGGCCAAGACCAAAGTGCATTGATTCGTCGAAATCTAATCTTCCATCCGCGATCCTCCATTTCCAATCCGTAGTGTGACATGGGCTTTAAGATGCGGGTCCAATGTTTACGGACCATTGAACCCGCACTTTTATATTTTCTACTACTTACTACTATTGTAAAATGGAATCAAGCCCGTATCAGACTATGGATTAAGATTGAGATTGAATTGAAAATTGGCCAATCAGAACAAAGTTCACCAAACTTGAGCTTAGTGAATTTTGCTCTGATTGGTCAATTCAATCTCAATCTTAATCCGTAGTCTGATACGAGCTTTAGGGGCGCCGTACACGAATTGACATAACAGTAACGTAAAACGTACCGTAAGAATTAACCAATCACTTTGAGTATCGTCAAACCGTAAAATCGCCATTTTTGTGAATACTCGATTGTAATTGGTCCATTTTTACGGTACGTTTTACGTTAATGTTATGTCAATTCGTGTGCGGCGCCTCTTAAGCCAATTATATTCATAGTCAAGTGTTATATTTAAAACCGTTTTAAGTTCACTTGTAGATATTCTGTAGCCAATAAAATGATCCGTACAGCATCTGAAAATGAACTTAAGATGGTCTTAACGATTATGATTGGTGAATTTCTTATTCTTACTTCCTACTTTTTACTGCTTACTACCATTGTAGAGTGGACTTTAGACAAATGTTTGCAACATGTAAAATTTTTTTAAATAATATAAAGATGTATAGCGTATGTGGCTATTGAAAGATATATTAGGTGCATCCAGTGCTATAACCGTTCATTGAGCGCTCGGTAAGTTTTTGCATCTGATTCGTATATATTTTTAGATCTAAATAAATATGCCAATCGGATGCAAAAACTCACTGAGCGCTAAATAAGTAGTTACCCAGGTAGCACACACACGTTTTAGAAATGTTTTATAAACGTTAGAACCAAATGTTTCATAATCATTTCCAAAATGTTTCTCATGAGTAAAAAGTCCACTCAAAAAATGTTAGGTGAAACATTATTTTTGCGAAAAAAATCGTTGAAGAAACGTTTTATAAACGTTTTATAAATAAGGTTTCAGAAAAGTTCTTGTTAAAATGTTTCTTATTGGTGTTTTACGGTTCTGAAGCTATAGATACGTTTAAGAAACGTTTCTGATACGTGTATGTGTTACCTGGGTACAGTGGCTGTGTTTCAAAATTACTGACAGCGCTGAAAATTTATGATATACGTGATATAAACTATAGTTTTCCAGAGCTGGCAATGAATATTGGAACACAGCCAGTACTGGATGAACTCAATAAGTTGCAGATAGCACGAAAAGTGTAGTCCTGCTGCACTAATTTGCATCTGTGCGTGAGATCATTAGTATTTGTGTATATATGAACATATACATGCTCACAGAATGGTATTTCGCGCTTTCACCGCATGATACTTTCACAATCAAATCACGATTTTCTCTTAGCTTCTGCAGACCTTTAATATGCTTGTCAATACAACACAAATTTCAATATTTATAGAGAACTACGTTTATCCATATTTCTTTATGTGCATATTTTCGTGAGTCTGCGCCAATGCCTGTCAATAGGCCATTGCGCATTCAACTTGCGCAGACAAGAAACGAAAACTTCCCTTATATTTTACCTCTCTGTCCGTTGTACTAAGAACATGTGTGCTATCTATGGATGTTAGCACGTTATCAATGCTATTATATACTCATTGTACATCTAAAGAGCGATAAGGCTAGAATGACGGTTAAGTGTTGATAGCGCGTGTTCCCTGAACGTATACCTATATATCCATCATTCCTATATGATGCAATCTTCCTCTTTAACCTACTTTTTTTCATAGTTTCTCCACGTTCATTTTATGACTATCAAGGGAAAAAGATAGTCTTTTCGAAACATTTTAGTATGTTTGAATCTGAAAAATGTTTCTTCCTAAATATTTTTTATTTAGGAATAACACGCAAGAATTTTTGGCGCTTCTGACATCACAATCCAACATAGCCACGGCGAGTACTCAGAAGCCTTAAGTTCGCAACGAATGTAACCAGATACATCCATTGGATAGTTTAGCCGTTCTTAGATTGCAGTTACGTACATAAACGTTTACTTTAACCGTTCTTAAATTGCAAGTGGGACCGTATTATCAAGTTGCAAATGGGACTGCTTGAGTTGCTTGCAACTTTCAACATTTGAATCTAAAGGACTAGAAGATGAAATTACGAGGAAGCGTATTTAGCGCATTTGGTGAATTAAAAGGTTACAAAAATTTTAATATATTTATCCACTGTGTATAATTGATGAAAAAAATACCAAAAATAAATAACTGAAAGCAATAGCAATAAACAAATTAATTAGTAATAGTAAATCTTTTAATATTGAAATAGTATGTAAATGTGATTAAATATAAATTAAATATAACCGAGATACTACAACGATCGTTATAAAACAATTAAAAATATATTTATTAATCGAACTGTAGGTGAATATTTTCTCTCTTTTTTCTCTCTATAAATGTGGGAACAATAGGAGATTATTTTGCAACAACTACATCTGAGTTATTTTCTCAAAATCTTCATCCTTTGATGATGAATATGAAGATTTTTGTGCCATTATTTCTAAGTTAACGTTAACTCTTTTACTTCTTATTTAATCCCTTTAATTCTTATATAGTTCACAATTAAAAAAAAAGTTTGCCTTTACATTTGATAAATTCTCTGTTGTCAATTTACAGTTACAAAGAACAATCTCAATTATAAACAGAAACATCTATTGCGCATTTAAGAACGCACTTTTTCTGTACTTTCCGTCAAATGTTTGTTCCTCCTTTTGCCTCTAGTTTGCACCCGAATAAATCAACTGTATCTTACGTTATTTTCATTCTTTCATTTTTATTATTATGATCATCATTATATAGTCGGTGACAACACGTCTTGCAAATAATATCAATCGCCATTACGGATACATTTAATCACAGTTATTTGAATCGCGTTAGAATCAACAATACGTAACAAAAATTAATCGATCCCGACTGAAGCAGAGAGAGAGAGAGAGAGAGAGAGAGAGAGAGAGAGAGA
>NW_022639490.1:569179-574692 GCF_010583005.1 Odontomachus brunneus | reverse complement strand
CAGAGAGAGAGAGAGAGAGAGAGAGAGAGAGAGAGAGAGAGAGAGAGAGAGAGAGAGGGAGACAGAGAGAGACAGAGCGTGCTTATTCATGACAGTTTGCAAGAAACACGGCCGGGTGTAATTCTGAGGAGCGCGATAACTTCCCTAGAAATCCACCTGTCCTTGCCGCGCGCGCACGCGAGGGCGGTGACGTCACAGCAGTGATAAGGTGAGTGTTGTCGACGGCGACTATAGCGTTCCGCCGCGCCGGAGATAGTGGTTGCCTTGCACGTTCGCTCCTCCTACGTGTGTCAGCGCACCGCTTCGGAGCCGCTGACACAGCTGACATTGAGAATTGCCCGCGATAAGTGGCCGTACCGCGCGTTCACCGATGTTGAAATGAAGCAGAAGCGCGTCATGTATGGCGACGCGCGTAAACGGTGTGAGAGACAGACGCAGTTCGCCCCGTACGGGCCCTGCCTACCCGCGGACTAATGATCAATGGCTTTATTCGAGAAGAGATACACGAATAAAGTGCTGTTAGATGATACGGAGCAACTGATCAGCGTCATCGAAAATGCAAGGACCATCGACGGACATACGGTACGTGCATCCTGTATTTTCGCTTTCCGCCCCTTCCCCTCACTCACTCTCTCACTCTCTCTCTCTCTTTCTCTGTCGCTCGCTCTCTAATTTGTTGTCTCTGTCTGTCTCATGCCTTCCTGTTTTATGCTGTCATCACCTTAACTTGTTTGTCCCGTGCAATTAAAGTATGCGTATGTCGAGATCGTCAGTCCCCAGTGAGACTGTGGTTATATTTCATTATAACGTATAGGCGTTCGCCTTGTGTACAGAAGGATACTGTTTGTTCAACAAACATCGGCTGCCATGTTGTATTTTTGAAGTTTGTTTTCACTTTTGCGCGGATCCTCTGTGGATGTGTTGATCACAAGTAATCGTGCCGTATTTTGTATTGTTCAGGAATACGTTATAAAAACGCAAAGAGGTCCACTTCCTGAAAGATCTTGGAGAGTGAGCAGACGTTACAATGACTTCGTTCAGCTCAATACAGCTTTATCTATATCTGGCTTCGACCTGCCACTACCACCAAAAAGAATTATTGGTAATATGGAACCAGACTTTATAGCTCAGCGACAAATAGCACTGCAGGTCTGTTATACAGAGTAGTCCTGTTTTCATGTGCAATATTTGTGCAACTGAGCAAAGTGAGCACAATCTTTTCCTTCTCTTTTTCAGAATTATCTAAACATAGTACTAATGAATCCTATACTAGCATCTTCACTTCCCATGAAAAAGTTTTTAGACCCTGAGAATTATACTGCACCGTTACATGGTAAGCTTATCAATTCATAAGCAAGAGAATTCAAGATGTGACATGCAACATAAATCGACAAACTGACATTGGCTGCGTTCAGTGAAGAAGGCTGCTTTGCAACTGTTGTCAAATTCATGTACCTAGTTGATGTATGCTCTTATGCTGAATCAGAACAAATGCTAATCAGATTCACAAATTTTACAACAGTTATAAAGTAGTCTTTTCTACTGAATGCATTTCTATTGGATTGGTTTTGATATAACTTTGGGAAACCACAAAGATAACTTCAAATTTCAAATAGCATGCAAACACTAACAAGAATTACTTTCTTCCAGAAATCGCACTGCAACAAGTGTCACTAGCGCTAAGGAGTGACGCGAATTACGAAGTATGTAAGCCCATCCCTGACATGGGATGGCGACTAAGGAAGCACTACTATACAGTGAAAAATCGGCAGAATCCGAAGCAGGAGCTTCTGCTAGCCTGGGTTGAATTCGGTCCTGATAAACATTTGCAAGACAAAGACATACAAGGGGTTTTTAAGACTCTGGGCTCTCTACGGCACACTTACATCGAACCGATGGTACACCAACATGTGACGGACAACGGGGCACTAATAATAAGGAATTTCTATCCGGCCGGCACGCTGCACGACATTTTGTGCGTCACCAAGCCTAAGCAACCGTTCATAAAGAAATATGGAAATCCAAAGCAAATCAAATCGTTGACCACGTCTGAAGTTGCAACATACGGTTATCAGGTCAATAATCGTCACTCGAGTGATCGTAGTAAAGCATGTGTCATTAGTTATTCTTTGTAGTAACAGTAATATCATTTACAGGTATTGGAGGCTCTAGGATACCTTCACGAGAAGGGACTACCTTACGGGCATTTACACACTGGCAATATACTTTTATCTCAGAGGTGCGCCAAATTATTGGATATAGAAAATGGGCTACTCGGCTTGCCAGCGTTTTACCGGCCTTACGTAGTGCAGAGGCGCAAACTACATGCCACGGTAGTATGATATTCAGGACATTATTACATAATGGAGTGCAACGTAACAATTCTCGATAGCGCAGTCAAATTTGAGAAAGATTGATTTTACAGTATTCGAAACGCTATATTCTTCTAGAACGTAAAATTTTGCATAAAGATCTTTCGTATTTCCTTTGCTTATTCTTTCATATTGAATTATCACTATTTCGATTGTATTATTACGGGTTAATTTGTACAAATGTGTTGTTTATAAAACTTAAGCAGTTGTAAACGTTTTTCACAACAGACTCAAGTTGATGTGTATTCATTCGGACACGTTTTGTACGAAATGGCGTTTGGACGGCCACTTTTGGAAGCTACATGCTCCGAGCTGCCGCATTGTGAAGCGAACCTGAAAAACCTGCTGGAGGTGATCCTGTCGCCAGAAGCTTTGAAGCAAGATTTGCCGACGGTGGCTCGATTATTGGAACATCCATTTTTCGAATCGGCAAGGCGCGTCGTGTTGGCCATCGGCGCCGTGGAGAAACCACACTTCAAATTGAGCAATCATCTGAAGGAAGCTCTGCAGGAAGCTGTAAATAAAGCCGAGCAACGATTACGCGATGAACAGAAAGTCGCCCGGCATCAGAAGAGGCTCGTTAAGGTTCAAGAGATGATGAGCTCCGAAGAGGAGATGAGGAAACGAAAGCATAAATTGGTGGGTGTATAGAAAAGTAAGGATTGTTGATAAACGTGAGAAATCGTAATGCGATTGCTACCCTTGCAGAAGAAGGAGCAGAAACTAGCACAAGAGCAACGTTCCGCGTCGCAGCTGGGCACTAACGGCACGAAACAAGTAAACGGTAAGAGTCCAGAACGTTCAGACAGCCCGACAAGTACTTCCACGGCTACCAGCGTTGGGACGTTGACTCCTCCATCGCTTCGTAAGTCACCACAATGCTCCGCACGTTGTTGCTATTGATGCTAATTGACATTTACGTTTCTACATCTCTTGATTAGCTGGGCACAAAAGTTGATGGCGCGTACTGAGGTCATTCCTTTCACGTAGGTCATTTCCGAACATTCAGATCTCTTAATGTCTATCAAATTTTCATAATTACCTTCATTCTTGCTTCATAAGAATTTTTCTCATCTTTGCTTTTATAGTGCTTCTACAAGTCGATGTGTGCAATGTGTTTTATCATTTCCTTTTGTAATGAGCGTTACTTAGCTTATCTTATATACATTAAGTCTTTTAATATTGTCTGTGATATATGATTGTCATATATTGTTACCCGTTATCTTTATCCAATTTCTTAAAGAGATTTTTAGACTATTTTTAGAATATTCTCTTAGACGATTTTTTCCTGAATTCCTTAGAACGATGATTGTCATATATTGTTACCCGTATCTTTATCCAATTTCTTAAAGAGATTTTTAGACTATTTTTAGAATATTCTCTTAGACGATTTTTTCCTGAATTCCTTAGAACGATGATTGTCATATATTGTTACCCGTATCTTTATCCAATTTCTTAAAGAGATTTTTAGACTATTTTTAGAATATTCTCTTAGACGATTTTTTCCTGAATTCCTTAGAACGATGATTGTCATATATTGTTACCCGTATCTTTATCCAATTTCTTAAAGAGATTTTTAGACTATTTTTAGAATATTCTCTTAGACGATTTTTTCCTGAATTCCTTAGAACGATGATTGTCATATATTGTTACCCGTATCTTTATCCAATTTCTTAAAGAGATTTTTAGACTATTTTTAGAATATTCTCTTAGACGATTTTTTCCTGAATTCCTTAGAACGACACGCGTATAGCACGCTGCGAAGTCGATTATATCATTTTGTTTTTTTTCTCCTCATTAAAGGTTCCGTGGAAATTCCGCAAGGAGATGCAGTTCCTGGCAAAGCCGTTCCACCACCTCCTACGCTGCCATCATCATCGTCTGAAGCATCCGGTGGTGCATCGAACAGTATATCAAAACCCGCGAATGAGCGCGCCGCTCTGCTCGGTAGCATCTGCAACTTCGACAAGACTAGGCTGCGAAGGATCGCAAATGGACATCGTTAGGGGTGCGTTAGACATAACAGATACGTAAAAAGAAGCCGCACTGCAAAGATAATGCTGGTGCAATAATTATACTACGAAAAAAAGTACTGCTAAATTAGAACAAACACGGTGTGTACCTGTAGATTATTACATTGGATTCTAAGGGATTGTGTATGGATGATAGCTTCGTCGTGCTTCTTGTGACTCCTCTAATGGTACCGAGTAACTTTTATTTCGATCGCGACACTTGTATTTTATGAACTTTTAAGATTTCGACATATTATTTATAGATGCTCGCGCTACGTAAATACGTGCGGTTTTGTAGCTTATAACGAATAAATTAAGAGTACAATATATCAAATTTGTGATATATATGTATATGTATATATATTGGTCCATTTTAGCGTCTGGCCTACGTTTATATGAGATATAATACAATGCTTGCTTCACTGTATTAGACCAGCCGTCCAGGAACGAGCCTAAACGAACGAAAACAACCAATCAAAAAATCGAAATGCTTTTGAAAATTTGCCACTTTACGAATCGTCCTATATTATATTCTTCCCATATATGGAACTATGTACACGTTTCCTAAGAAGATAGAGATTACCTAACTTATATAAAGATATACTGGATAATATATAATAATTAGGACTGTTCAATTATATATTATCTAGTTAAAATATTTGGAACGTACAGTAATATATGTTGGGAGCAATCTGCCACGTTTTTAGATTTATTTTAATTATTTACCATTATGAGACGAATTAAAGTCAAACGCGTGTACCATCTCGAGAAATCGCGTTTTTCTAGTCTAACACATATCCCGGTCTTGTACAACAATCAGTAGTACCGTAGAATTTTATAGATCTGATGATATACATTTGATTTAAATGCGAGTCAAGTTTCGCGATCGACTTAACTTATAACTTGTTAATTATTCATCGCGGGTAGCTCGTTTATTATTATCCTTTCGTGTATATATTGAACTTGTTTAAATACAAAAAGAAAATTAAAGAAAAAAGAGTGATACAACGGGGTGATAGTATGTATGCATATTAAGTGAATTTTCTCTCGTTATACCTATCTACTGTTCTGTCTATACAAAGTTTATGATATACATAATATATATATATATATATATATATATATATAT
>NW_022639490.1:554604-569169 GCF_010583005.1 Odontomachus brunneus | reverse complement strand
ATATATATATATATATATATATATATATATATATATATATATATATATATGTATATATAAATATATACATGTATATAAGTATGTATAAATATATGAACGCATATATAGTTCTCGTTCGTGTTCGCGCGCGCGATACAATGTGAGGATCGTACACCGCTTTTGTATCGCTCGTAAGACTGGAGTGTACAGAGTTTTACGAATTAAAAACGTGCCAAGGGATATATACGATCTTCGTATTGACGGATAATATGATACCAGTAGACTATAGTGCGATCTATTTCTATATGTCGAGAGAACACAATCAAGTACATGTCTCGCATAACATTTATCTGTGGATGCTATAACGAAAACTGTAATATAATCTACACGTTTTAATACGATTACCACTGTCTTTAGGTACATATGGCAGCAGTGTGACATTATTCTCGTTGAATACGATGTCTCTGGTGTATAAGATACAAGAACAAAATTTATGTTAATGATAAAATGGAAGTATTGATTGTTCGGTCGTAATCTGCCGTTCGGGTTCGTTATACTTATCATATTCGTTTCCAAGAATTTGTTCGTAATCTAAAAAGAAAACAAAAGTAAAAATCTTATTATATTTTTACTTATATGGATAAGTAAAAATCTTATTCTATCATGAAATTTTAAACAAAATTTCATATATAAAATTCACACATCACACACACACACACATGTGTGTATATATATATATTTACACACACACATACACCATATAATGTTACTAGAATCTATTATTTAGTGATATGTATGATCACATAAAATCACTTAAAATTGTTGATATTGATCTAATGAGCCCGAATGATAGATATAAAATTAGCGTTTATCGGCAACAAAAATACTATTCTTTTATGATTATAAATTCTGTTAATGCACATAATAATAAAAATTTTAGAACCAATGGATACCAAACTCTTAGAGTTAACCCTTGAAAATATAACTTTTCGATGTTACTTTAAATCTTGCTTTGTAGAGAGTCACAATGATTTATGTAGTTATACAAACAATTAGAACGTATAGCATGCAGAGGTTATATAAGGACTTTATGTACTTTAGGGAAGGGGGAACAAATTTTACGTTTACCGATAATAAGAGTAACGTCGAAACAGCGATCAAACAAACAAGACAATTTTATTTCGTGAAAGAGACGCTATTTTAATATTTAATAATATATATATATATATATCCAACAAGAGGTATATAATACATATATAAATTTATCACGTTTCACGTAGCCCAAAATTTTGATAGCAGTCCGTGTGCGTTATATCTACAGTATAAAAGTATGTGTATTAACATCATGCGTATATATGTACGCGCACGGGAACGCATGTGGACACGCGATTGTCATCTCGTGACAATTGTTACGACCTAAATATATTGCAATAAATATTCAAAAAAAAAAAAAAAAGAAAAGGAGAATCGTGTAATTGGCCAACGACCGTCGTTTTTGTCACGAGCAATTATAAACGAAACACTTTCTTTTCATCTATACTTTATACTCGTTAATATGTGATTCTTCATGTATAAGTTCACGCATTTTATCATTATAGAAACAGTGCAAACACCCTAATTGTAAGACACGAGACACGCTGTACGTTAAGTGCTTCCTTAGTTTAACTTAACGATCGCTCGCTATGCGTTCTTTAGTAAAACTAGTACAAATCTGTTAATTGGCACGGTGCTCGCGTAAACGAGAGCACGGAATATATAATTAATGGCCAAGTGTGCTATATCCGCACTGTATAGTGAGACCTTAAATTGACTTTGAAAATAGAGTAATTAATGAGGTACTGGCACGGCTTTGATATATCCGCTTTAAACTCCGGCTGTATTACGTAATCTTCGCTTGCACTATTAAAACGTTTTATTGACAATCATCAAAAGAGAATCCGTATGTTAGCTACGATCATTATCTGTGTATTATATGTACATATATAATTTATATGTTACGGTGAAAGTGACCAGCGCGTCGATTATGTTTCAGCAGAATATCTCACTTATTGCGCCGATATTAGTCAGTTTTATAAAAAGAAATCATCAATTGATCACTTTCACACCGTAACATGTATATTTATAAATTATTTTACAAAGCGCGGTGTATCGTCTGAGAAACGGGTGACTCCCGGAATGAGCATGTATATAGCGCGTGTATGGAGTGTTCGTGTGTATTTCCTTCGCGATTTTTTGGCGAAGTTGCGAATTAACTTTCTGTTAACAAGATATCAGTTCGGTTACTATCGTTGGCATAGTAACGTGCAATGTCTAAAACTAAATGACTCTGCGAGAGATAAGTCAGAGTAAATTTAATTTGACAGGAGCCAAATTAAATTAATGGAATCAAGCTTCCTTTGCCGAGGAGCTATATTGAGGGAAAAAGAGGCAGTTAGATTGTATCTATTGAACGAAATCACTTTTTTTTCAATTTACTTGAAAAGTTAAAATATCAAATCTCGTTTGCATGTAGAGATTTTCGTCAAAAGAGGATCACACAGCATCAACTCCTTCAAAAAATGCGTACAATATACAAGGAAACGCGTAACTTTTCGAGACATACACGCACGAGTGCATATACGCGCATCAAGTGATCTTCCGGTGAGCTTATTAGAAGTAACTAGAGACGATAAAAAACTTCATAGAATATTTCAGCGACTTCTCCTATACAACAGATGCTTTCGTTAACCAATATTGTCACAAATATGTTTACACAATACTTTAAAAATACTCGTGTGCGAATATCTTAAAAAAAAAAAAAAAAAAGGAAACTAACTTCATCATACGGATCGTACGAATCGTGATCGTACGAGTCTCACTTTTCGCGCGATCGATATTATTTCTCTTTATATATTTGGCAAATTAAGGCTAGAGACGGAGTGATGACGTAAGAGGGATCATCTTCGTCATAACTTGGTGTGAAGTCTTTCCGTCGCCGCTTTCAATCTGAAAGTGTTCGAAATATGCTTTTTTTTCGTGTTTCTTCGCCATTGCTTTTGTTGCACAAATATCACAAGTAAACAATGCACTGCGTAACGTAAACGGCTTGACTATCGTCCTACCTTACAAGTTCCTCTTGAACGCGATCGGTTATCGCTTTCCGCGCTTCCACCTCGTCCGCTTTTGACGCCCGCAACTCGGCCAGCATTCCGCTGAAGTCTATGGGCTCGCCGTAATTCATGGTAACTCTCTTCCCCGTTTTTAACATATATGGCGGCTCGTTGGGAAGTACTTGATCCATACCGAGATGGCAGATAGGAATAACGATAGGCGTGATGGGCGATTCTAGTATTAATCTACCCACGCCCCATTTCAACCTAAACAGTATCATCGATTCAATCCTCCTCGCTGAGCGTTGCCTGTGTACCTAGTATTAGTAACACGAGCTCTCTCTTTCTCTCTCCCTCCTATCGCAACACGCTCATCTGCGAATACGTTTTTCTCTTTTTCTGCATATACCATCGTTGTGTAATCTTTGCGATCCGAGAGATTCTCTCAGCAGAAATAAATAACATTTAATATCTAACTATACAGTAACCTAATCAGATACGAAATCTAGCTGATCCTAAAGTTACCGGTTTCCGTCGAATTCTCAATTAATAGCAGTTTAAACCAGAGTGGCGAAAATATGAATTAAATTTTTTTCAATTCAATAATTGATTTGAACAAATGTTTCAATTTAACTAATTAACGACTGGTTCAAGCAAAATCAATCGAAGAATGTTTAATTGACGATTGATTTCAACGAATTTAATTGAAAGCCGTTCAATTGATCGATATGAGCGAAGGGAATTGTTCGATTAACAATTGAACTTGACAAATGTAATTAAAAGCTGTTTAATTAATGATTGATACATAGAAAAAAAGAAAGTCGTAATATACGGACACCTACAAAATATTGTTGCTACTTTTTTTGCTGCAGGAGCAAATTCTTTTCGTACAACAGCAACATATTCTAGCAACTTGGTATTACGTCGATTTCAAGAAAATTTGTTGTTGCAACGAAAAAAGTTGCTAATGCAGCAATATTTTTTAGATCCATATATTACAACTATTTTAACTGCGACAAACAACTTTTTTCTCGTGTAGGAGCAAATTCAATCGATTCAATCGAAGATTGCTTGGTAATATGTTTAATGTTCCTATCAATGCTCATATCAATCGTCAATTAAATGTCCTTTAATTAAATTTGCTAATTTCAATCGTGAATTAAACGATCTTTAATGAAACTTGCTAGGTTCAATTATTAATCGAACGATCTTTAATTCCCTTCGCTCATATCAGTTGTCAATTGAACTCGTTGAAACCAATCGTCAATTGAACAGTTGACGATTGAATTGGTTGAATTCAATTATAAATTAAACGGTCTTCGAATAAAATGGCTCATATTAATCGTCAATTAAATATGATAATTAAAAAAGTAATAAATTACGCGCAACCCTGGTTTAAATATATCTTTATTCCTTTCTTTCCGGAAAGAACTATGCGGAAACACATTCAGTACGAACCTCATGTCTTCCTTGAGCATGTTCACTTTTCCTTCAGGGAAGACGTGTACCCACTCGCCATGAGCCAACTTTTCGATGCAGAAGTCCACCGCTTCCTGATACACACCGTCGCCTCTAACGACAGGTATACACTTGCCAAGCATAAAAAAGTAGGAATGCCAGACATTTGTGAAACAAATGTCGTGTGCGGCGAGTGACCATCGCATCTTACGTCGATTGATCCCGTGCCGGAGGTCTAGTGTCGCTAAATGAGTTCAGAGATTTTCTGTCTTAAATTCTTTCATTCGATTGCACATATCGGCGTCGTTCTGAGAAAGAAAAATACGTCTCAGAGAGGGGACCTGAGCGCACATATCGAGGGTGATCGAGAATACACAAAATCGAGAATTGATCTTAGCTAGAGGGAAAGCTTAGCACGAGATGACGCAAGTGTCCGGAGAGAATCGATCGTTGATCGTAAACAATTAAACGACACACAATGAAGAGACACAATGGAATTTAAGAACAAAAGATAAAAGGCGGAAATAACGAGCGCAAGAATGCCCGATAAACGACAGATATGATTCACATCTATTGTCTTGCGCTTCCAAAATGTATTCTTGAACGATAAGGAACAATGATTATTACTGGTCACTGGAGAACGTTCAATTTACACTGAGAAAAAAGTATTTGAAAATTTATTTGTGATATATAAAGTTATATTATTTCTGTGAAATAAACTTTTTTCTCATACACACACACACGCATAAATAAATTTCCAAGTATATCTTTCAGTGCACTTATTTATCACTATCCTGATCACTATCTTTTGCTATTATCTTATCGCAGTAATACATTGGCAAATACATTGACACACTTGTCGAAACTTATGTACTTCAGCAACTTCTCTCAAACGTATATATAGTTCATTAAATATTATATGCATTACTTCTACATACACCGAGAAAAAAAATACTTCAAAGTTTATTTACGAGACAGTTTATTTCTGTGAAGTAAAATTTATTCTTGTAAAGTTTATTTCTGTGAAACCAATTTTATTTTACACACAAACCAATTAAACAAATTTTTTTCTTAGCGTACTCATACACTGATAAAAAAATATTTGAAAAATAATTTGGCATTTAAGTTTATTTCTGTGAACTAGAGTTTACTTGTTTTTATAAAATAAAATTTACTTCTGTAAAGTTTATTTATATGTGTGAAAAATAAACTTTTATCCCATACAAATCAATTTTCAAATATTTGCGGCATTGCGGCGTCTATTTCACAGAAATAAATTTTATATCTCACCAATAAATTTTTCAGTATTTTTTTTCAATGTATACTTGTCACCAACACGGAGAAAATATTATAATTTTTTTTCATATAGATTCTTTTCAATTTTACTACTTTTTTAATAGTCCATGCGTGAACAGATTGTAAAATCTATTTTGCTACGGAAAATCTATTTTGCTAAGGAACATAGTGAGTTTCGCTAGAAACGTAATAGATTTCGCTCGAAATGTAGCAAGTATTTTAATAGTACATTCCAGTTTCTAAAATATAAGTAGCACATACACTGAGAGAAAATATTCGAAAATTTATTTGTGGAATATAAAGCTTATTCCTGAAATTCCTGAAGGTTTATTTCTGTGGGAATAAATTTTATATCCTATAAATAAACTTAAATAATTTTTCCTCAGTGTATAAAAAATGAAAGAAATTACTGTGGAATGTCGATCTATCACTCGGTCACGAAATACCTTAATAATTTTTACTGTCAAATTCCATCCTGTACACACAGTTGTCATCGTTATGCTTCGTTTGTTTTCTGAGAATGCGGGTGACACGAGAAATTCGATATCCGTTAAATTCTACGCACTCCAACGACCAACATTCCGAGCAAAGACAGTTTCATTCCCGACGCGCGTACGACACTATATTTTATTCTTACGTTTCATTGTGCCTCGGCCTTCGAGTTCATAAAGAAGCGCCTCGGAGCATGCTGTTTTACGGCGGCCGAATGGCGCTTCGCACCTGGGACGACGATTCGCGTACGCGGCGTTTTATTTGTTTCTCTTCTTTTCTTTTTTTTTTCCCCCTGGATTTCTCGAGAGGATAAATCAGCCGCGCGCGAGTTCTGCGCCCCGCCGGCGCGCGCGGGATTGATGATGCGCGTTATACGCGCCGAAAGGCATTTAACAAACGAGTGAAAAAGCTTACCCCATATGCCTGGATCGTCGAAGCAACTGTGATGATTCGACACGGTAATGAGCGGAACGTCTTTCGGCCGAACATCTAAGGCGCGCTCGATAATGTGCTTGTTGTAAACCGTCGTTTTGTTCAGCCATTCTGAAATGCAGAAGAGAAATTCTTGGTCAGGTCAGTCGGTAGTCGGCCAGCTGTCCAAAATTGCCCGGCCCTGCTTCAATCACGATTTAATCGGCGCGCCTTGATCGTGATTAAGCGCGCGTGCGCGCTTATTGTCGATGCAGGAAATCGGAACCTCGTCTACGCATGCATAATCAAACACCAGATGCCAACACCAGATACGCGATACCAGACGAACGTCAGGAGGATCGAGTCCCCTTGAAGATGTATCGATTTCTATATCGTATCACAACGATCTGGCACGGTCGAGAACGAAACGGCTTGAACACTTTCTTTTAGTGAAGTTAGAAATCCATCTAATTGCCACATTCACTGATCGACAAAATCACTGCTTAAGAACTTGCGCGTAATCAGTTTACGCATAATCAAAGACAATACGTGATGTGAAAGTCAATTTGATCAAGTCGATATAAAAATATGTTAATACACCCAAGAATATTCCGAATTAAACCGTTACAATAGTTGAAGCGAAGTAGAAGAATTGAATAATTTTGTACTTCAAATATAAGAATAATCTTATATTTTATATTTATATCTTATATTTTATATAATGTTATATTTTAAATAAGAGATATCTAATGGTACAATTTAAACTAAAAAGCAAAGAAAAATGGAAGTACCAAAGTAATGTGAGTTCTCGTTCTCTCTCTCTCTCTCTCTTTCTCGTATTATTTTCGTATTTACTTACATTTTTTACGGATTTTTAGTTTAGATTATGCTGTTAGATCTTATACTTTGAAGCACAAGATTCTTCAACTCTTGAAGCAATATTATTACAATACTTTAATGCGGAATACTCTCGGTTGTATTTACACGTTTTTACGTCAATTAACTTTAATTAAGTAACGTTAATTAACATGTGCTAACTAGATAATTTATTAGCTTCAACAGAAAAAATATTCAAACTCTTTTACTCTGTCATTATCTGATGTCATTATCCCCACCTTGGCATTTACCCTCCGCTACAACGTTACGTAGTCATTAATGGTCTTACATAATGTCATTTACAAATTAAATAAATAGATATCGATAGTAAATAATTATCGATAATGTATAATAATATATAATTTTAAGATAAAGTTAACAGTGTCCTAACATGATTAAAATATTAATATATTTGTATATATTTCTAAAATATATATTTTAAAATATAAATAAAATATATATTAAAATATATATTTAAAAAAAATATATATATATATTATATATATTTTTTAAAATATATATTTGTATATATATATTTCTAAAATATTTTATTTATTATTATATTCTAATATTTCTAAAAAAAAAACCTTTAAAATTTGGTTAAAAAATATTTTCTTGTACCAATTTGCAATATTATTCTCATTACTCAAGAGAATAATTTATTTTCTTTACAAGAATATTATATAACTTTATCTCAGAAAAAATTGATTCGAGTCTGTGTGGCAAGCGAACCGAATTTTTCTTCAAATTTAACATTCTTAATTACAATGCTAAATCTGCTAGAATTCAGAATAAATGTGTTTTGAACAAATTTGATAAGTCTATGATTAGTTTACGACAGATTTCTTCCGCAATTTCTGAAACAAATACAATTTACATGAATGCAGTATGTAATTTCTTATGTGTGCGTCAACGACCGCGCGTGCGTATATATTGTATATATACACGGATGTCAATGGCCGGTTATCAGTATATTCGCACGCTTTATGTTAAAATCAACGTGACTGTTGTGAAAACGCAATGTCGCAAAGCAAAGAACGAACGACCGACCTGCTCTTATACAAATTTAATGAAAGATCATTGTCATTCCACGCAACGTTTCTTTGTCAAATATTATGACGTTACGAGTACTGTGAACACTAAACCGAAGACCGAACATAATTCTTCACCATATTTTATCGATTTCAAAGCGAGTTCTATTTCGGAAAACTACATAGTACGGTCGACTGCGACGTACGTATTATCGATATATAAGACGGTTATCATACAAACACAATAAAACGCGCTGATATAAAGTGCGTAGTTATTGATAAAAGTCAATCCATCGCGGAAAATAAATTATCATTCTGATTAGCAAAACAAAACAAAAACATACTGCTACAAATAATATTATTTGGAAATAAGTGATATCTTACTTGTATTAATACCAAACAAAAAGGTCAAAGTTGAAAGAAAACTCTAAGAAAATGGCCATAGAACACAGAAATGATATATTAGCTTTGTTCACTTCTTCGTAGATATTGTGAATCATTACCACATTGAAATGGTACTTAAGAATGCACATATATTTCTTTAGTGAGTCGGCAACTTATTTTGCATTAAAATGCAGTACAAGATCTTTTAATTTTCTGTGTTACACTGTTAGTTTTCTTATTTAATCTCTCAAGTGTTTTAGGTATCATTATTATATACTAATGTATCTGTTTGAAATACATTGAGAATGACTAATAAACACACATATGAGAGAAGTGAAATAAATTGATGAATATCCATTGAAAACACTAAAGGAAAATGTTTCTTTTTCATGATTACTGAGTGAGTTTGTTGACTAATTGACACATATAAGGATACACTGTAGTACGCATTATATAACAAGTTACGTACAACAGTTTATAGGTTACTGAGAATGTCTGACCTTGCCTAACCAATTAGAAACTCTACTTTTCTCTCTTTATGGTATCGCATACAGAGCACATATCTGTTGTAAAGAGTGCTGCAACAGGTACTGTGATGTTACATCAGTGCCATGGCACGTAATCACAAGGCACACTCTGAGAACTGCGCTCTGCCAAGTGTTCAGCAAGCAATAACCATGGCAAATAATGACAATTATCATAAATCCGACTTCTTATATAGAGAATGACTCTGAACTCTGCTTAACAAGAGTGTCATGGTCAGACAAAGCTTATGACAGTTCATACGCAACACGCACTATTGCACCACACACACTGTAGCTGCATCTGCCAGCGAATTTTCTTCTTCGTGTCAACGGCAGGTTTCAAAAGTAACGACCGTGCCCGCATTTCCGCGCGCTGACGGGCACCGTCAATGTCAACCATAACGAGATGCCACAGCGAGCGCTGCATATTTTCATTTAACCTTCGCGCGATGTTACTCCACGGGGAGAACGTGTACAAATAGCTCTCTCCATTATAATACACGGGAGAATTCGTCGCGCGTATACACCACTGTCGCCATGGGGGATCGCACAGGACGGGGATCCGGCAGCTGCGTCTCGTCCGGATGAGCTGCAGAAGCGTGGGCGATCGCGCGACGTCCACCAGCCGGTGAATCCTGCGCGTGGACCGGCAAGCGAATAGCCCTTACCTATGATGATCCTCGAGAAAATGCCCACCGCCGCGAAGGTTATGCTGCTCGCGATGTTCCAGAGCCTCGTCGGGTTCCGCAGTTTCGGTATGATCCACTTAATGTCGTATACCATCGCGTCGGCGGCCACCAGCGAGGGCGACCAAGAGGACGTACGGCGACGCGGCGGCTTTCTGAGCGGTCGGGAAGCGGCTTACCCGCGAGAAACCGTCCGCTCTTTCGTAACCCGTGGCAGCCATCTTCCTGGCGACTTTGAGCCATGTTTTGCGACGCGAGTCACGTGGCTGCACGAGCGACATCGCGTAGCGGCGCGTCGGCCACTTGAGGCGCTGCGCTCCCCGCGGCTGCACTTTCCGCACTTTCTCTCCGCGCTCCGTCCTTCTCGCTCTCCTCCGCCACCCGCAGAGGTCGGTCGATTGACACGCAGCGCGTGGTGGAAAATGACAGTCAGCGGATTCACTGAGAGTCGATCGATGAAATTGTAGATCTCCCAGTAAGTTCCTTCACCTCTGTAAGTTATGTTGATACACGATCGAGCCCCTGGAGGGCTCGATCATAAATCCTTTCCCGCGGCGTGAATTCGTAAGAAGTAAACGATCGAACTTGAAAATATATGGAAGTGTTTACTTCGCGAGTTTACATCGGAGAAAACGATTTATGCTCACCTCACCAAGTACTGCAAAATTATCCACTTTTCACAACTTCAAAGGTGTTACATGATCAATAAGTAAAATCGAATTCTTATGAAAAGATATCCATGATTGATGTTGCGACCGCATACGCTTATTGCTCTTCGAGTGCGAGCGGTGCGACGCAGCGCAACGAAAAGGAAGAGTCACGATGACACGCGAGATCGTGTGTTTCCGTCGCGCTCTCGTTCGCCATGCGCGCGAGAACCGATCCGAAGTGTGGCACTGTTAAATTTCCGTACAATTTGAAATTTAGTATGCAGCTTGTATGTATATACGCTACTGTCGGCTAGTCGCAATGGCGTCTTCTGAGCGTCCTCTGAGCTGGTGGTGTCTTCTGTATAGGCAGGCTCACGTGAGCGAGAGATTACGCGATCCTGTGTGTGCTAAACGCACTTTGGCCAAGCACACTTTTGTCGAGCGATTAACACAAAGGTTATAGCGTTTTTCATTGGTAGAATTGGTGCGCACTGAGTGCGCACTAAGGCTTGTTTACAATACATTTTCATATTTAAGATCGTGTCTTAAATACATATTTAAAAATATTTTAGGTAATAAAATGATTCGTACGGATATTATATATATTATATTATTGGTTAAAAATATTTGAGAAGTTATTTAAGACAATCTTTCAATATAATAACATACTGTGAACAAGCCTTAGTGCGCACCAATTCTGTCAGTGAAAAACGCTATTAGTCATGCTTCGTTGGGAGCTGCGCCCTTGGATGTGTGAGTATGCTTTCGGTGGCGATCGCTTATGATCCTTCAATTAAGATAAACGTCCCACTAAATTGAACATAGCAATGATCGAAACACATAATATATTTGTAAGGGACCACTCAACAATTATGTCACGCCAAATTTGAATGTTTGTTACCTTTCCTCTTCTCTCTTCCCTTCCTCTTCGTTACATTTCGTCATAAAGCTCTTTGAATCGCCATTACGTTAACACGTTCGGACCTGATTTTTTTGGAATTCGTATCTCGGTACCTTGGATGCAAAGACAATAGAGATAAGTCTGAGTCCAGGTAATAATAATAAAAAGAAGAATAAAGTTTTTAGACCCTTCCAATATTACGTGACATGAGGATCTTATCTCTCCCCCCCTCTTTCCCCAAAATACAAATAATTTCATAACAAAATATTAAGTGTTTTATTTTATAATTTTGATTAAGAGTTGTGTGTGTTTATGTTTTTAAAAGAAAATAAATATTCATAGACTAATATTTTGATTGTTAACATAAAATTAAAGTATTTCAGCTTTTCAAGGCTTTCAAGTAAATGAACATTAAAGGCAAGGCGTTAAAGTGACGTTCCATGGCCTTTACTCCTCCCACCTCCACTTCGTCATCACTATCACACAAGCTAATAAACCCTTCCCCTTTTGTAATGTAATTACTGAATGACCCATTAATATTTCTCAAAAAGCCTTTGAAATTTTGTTAAAAAATATTTCTTTATATATGCCCATTTGTAATATTATTTAATGAGCGTTTATTAATCATTGAGTCTGTATTGTTCGTTAACTAGAACATAATCAATTTTTCAGTTCAATTCTGGTACAACCAACATTATCTAATATTTCACTAAAATTATAATTGATTATTTAATTTCCTTATTATATATATATATATATATTTATATAAGGAAATTTCCTTAAGTTAAAAGAAAGGGGAAGAGTCTATTAGCTTGTGTGATAATTTGTGATGACAAAGGGGAGGTGGGAGGAGTAAAGGCCATGGAACGTCACTTTAATGCCTTGCCTTTAATGCTCATTTACTTGAAAGCCTTGAAAGGCTGAAATACTTTAATTTTATGTTAACAATCAAAATATTAGTCTATAAATATTTATTTTCTTTTAAAAACATAAACATATACACATAAATGAGAAAGTTTTATAGAAACATTAGTTTTGTTAATAATTCTATTAATTATGTATCAATAAAAATGTAGAACTGATTGTGTTTTCTTATTAGTTCAGTCATTGGAACATTTACCTTACGCTATTATTGATGTAACTAGGGTGCTCGACAAGATGCTCAACAGGAAAGAATGTCCACTTGACGAGTGTTCAAGAGATGCGCTCAAGGCGACTCGACAAAAGATACATTGCTCTTTTAAAATCTTTTTATTAATCGAGTAAGATGAGAAGAGAGGCTAACTGAATATGACCACGAATTTTGAGGAAATAAGAGAAGATGTCCTCTATTCATGGATATCCTTTGCGAGGTAGATTTGATTTTATCTAATCATCTTAAATAATATCATACATACTTATTGTAATATATTGCAAATGAAAATAGAGGGATCTCCTGAGAGATTTCGCTTAAACAATTTATTCTGCGGGAAATCTCTGTTAATTGAGACAAATTATAGTATAATCATTATAGCATAATAAAGTACTTATTAACTTGCGCAGTTATTAATAATAGCTACAAAGAGAAAGCTGCACAATATTACTTGAACAACTTAATTAAACTGATACAACTAGCTCGATATCGTAGTTTCATGGAAGTCTTTTTCGTGTTGCAGTTATGCCCCAGTTGAGGGATCAAGTCGCGTGTAACGAGAGATGGCGGCGTGTAACGAAGCAGGCACGCAGACGTCGAGAACGGAGCGGCCAGAAAGTGGAGAACGAAGCGGCGTAGGCAGGTAAAGCGAATGCGGAATATTAAGCGTGGGAAAAGAAGCGTGCAGGGAGAACAGGGGCAGGAAGGAAGAAGCAAGAGAGGCGGACATTGAGTGTAAATCGAGTCGAGTAAAAGGGAAAAATTCATCGCTTCGTTCTCTTGTCAAAACGCGATCGCATATCTGTATCGTTACACATATACAAGCAACGAAAGTATACAAAGGATGCAACGAAAAAGAGCAGTTTCCTGATTAAGGTACTATAACAGGCAACTTCGCGCCGGCTAGTTCTGATCATAGTTAAGGTAAAAGTACCAATCTTTGGACACGTACCTTAAACTTGGACATTCTTATTGCTTTGTTTGGTCTTTAAATATTTAAACTTTCAATATAGAATATATATGTACAGTAAGTTTTGCAAAACGGCACAATAAAGTTGGGAACTCAAGCAAATTGTCAAAATTGAGAGTCATTACCGATAGACTTATGCAATAATAATACAATGAAGAGTGTAATTAAGAACACTAAAATAGTAATACATAACAATACTGATAATAATAAATAATAATAATTAATAATATAATTATTGGGCAAGAGCTCGTCACAGTGATGATTTTTTATTTTGACAGTTTAGTGAGCTCCTAACTTTATTATGTTTAAACTATTTTGCAACTCACTGTGCGCCAAGAGAAAACCGGCGAGAGAAAAAACATCTAAGAAATAAAAAAGTATTTGTTCGGTAGATATTAATAACATATTTATACTAATATACTAATATAAAATATTTACTATACTATTAGGACCTTAACTTAGTTTCCGCCCAAAAAATACTGAGAAAAAGCATTTATTGTAAAAAATTTATTTAAATTATTTCAATGAAAGTATTTTCCATCACTTTCTACAACTTTTTGCCATCTTTCTGGCAACTGGGCGATACCATCTCGATAAAACGATGTTTGTTTCGAAGCAATCCATTCGTCCACCCATTCTCGCACTTCTTCAACATTTCGGAAGCGTGTACCACTCAAGCCGTGCTG